>NW_016107348.1:9076740-9109071 GCF_001604975.1 Cebus imitator
AAAATAAAATAAATAAATAAAATGTTTGAAATTTTAAAAGAATTGTACAGAAATATAGAATTCCTTTGATGACTTACCAGTAAATTAGACATAGCCAAGGAAAGAATCAGTGGGCTTAAATATGTGTTGCTAGGAACCTCCTGTACTGAAATGAAAAGAGAAAAAAATAATGAAAAAAGCAATTGGGCAAAACTGTCAAGAATTGTGGGATACTTATAAAACATATAACATGTAATGGAAACATCAGGTGGATCAGAAATAGAGAAATGAGCAAGACAAATATTGAATCATTTGAAAAATTAATTGCTGACAATTTCTCAAAATTTATGACACACTCAAAACCACAGATTTAAGAATTTCAGAGAATACCAACTATGAAAACCCTTAAAAAATTTATGCCTAGGTACATCATATTTATTTAATTCAAAACAAAAGACAGAGAAAATCTTGAGATAAGCCAGGGTGTGTGGGTGGGGTCATGTGAAAGGTTACCTTTAGAGAAACGAAGAATTACATTAGACTTCTCTTCAGAAATCATACAAGCAAGAATAGAGTGCAGTGAAATATTTAAAGAATTGGAAGAAAAACCAAGCAATCTAGAATTTTGTATCAAGTTACATTACCCTTATCATTGAAGAATTAAATCTTTTTCAGACAAACACTGGAAGCATTTGTTGGCAGTAGATACAGCTTGCAATGTGTCAAAACGTATTCTTCAGAGAGAAAGAAAATGATACAAGTCAGAAAATCAGTATTTTGATAAAGAAAGGAAGCACATTAGACAATGAAGAAATGAAGGATTTTCAGTGTAATGCTGAATAAAAGTGTTGAGAATGGATGACCCAGCATTGCTCCTGAACTTATTGGGAAGCATTTAATGTTTTATTTGTCAATATTACATGAACAGAAGCCATTTTGAAGATGCCGTTTGTAATACTGAAGTTTCATTCTATTCATGCTTTTCTGAGTTTTCAATAATAGATGGATGCTGAACTTTGCCAAATGAGTTATGTGCATATATTAAGATACTGTATTATTCTTTTATACTCAATACAGTGAATTGCACTAATGGATTTTTTAATGCTAAGCCAGTCGTGCATTGTTGAAACAAACCTCACTTAGTAGTAAGTTATATTTATTTTTATAGATTGCTTTGGTTTCTTTTGCCTTTTTTTTTTCAAGAATTCTGAATCTTTTGTCATAATACATTATTTTGTTTACTTGTAATATTTTGGTCTGTATATCAGTTTCTTAGGGCTGCCATAACACAATACTACAGACAAAGTTATGTCCAACCATATAAATTTATTGTCTCACAGGACTGAAAGCTAGAAGTCCAAAATTAACTTGTCACCAGGACCCTGCTCTCTCTGCAATTTTGGGTAGAGCTCTTTTCAATTACTAGCTTCTGGTGGTTTGCCTGCCATCTTTTATTACTTTGGAACTCAAGTGCAGCATTTTTATCTCTGCTTCTGTAGTCACATATCAGTATCTTTTTATGTGTGTGTCTCCTGTTTTTACAAGGATATCAGCTCTATTGGATTATGGCCAAACCTAATTTGGTAAGACCTAATTTTAACTTGATTACATATGCAAAAATCCTGAATCCACATAAAGTCACATGCACAGGTACTAGAGATTAGTGCCTCAATTTGTCTTTTTTGGGAGATATTCTACCCATAACATTATTTTTCTATCACTGTTATGCTGGCTTTATAAAATGTACTGGGGATTTTTCTTTTATTCTATTTTGTGAAAGATATGGTATATAAATTATTAATTCTTCTATACATATTTAACATAGCTCAGATACCAAAGCATACGGCCCTTGAGTTTCCTTTAAGGTAATGTTTTTGATAACAAATTGAATTTGTTTAATTGAGAGGATGACACATTATTTTATTTTCAAAATTGCTAGAAAATTCTGTTGTTTTGGTAATAAGGTGGTTTGGTAGACAGCATAAATCTTTGAATATTTTTACTTATATGGCAAAAAGGACTTTGCAGGTAATTATCTAGAGATGGAAAGATTATTTTGCATCATTCTGGTGACCTAATGTAATCATGAGGCTCTTTATAAGACAGTCAGGAGAATCAGCATCAATAGGAATGTGGACAGCATTTAGAATCTGGAAAAGCTAAAACATGAATTATCTTCTAGAACTTGCAGAAGGACACAGCATTATCAACTCCATGATTGCAACCTAGTGAAACTGATTTTGGACATCTGATCCACAAAGCTGTAAGTTAATATACTTGTACTGGTTTAAGTTACTAAGTTTGTAGTAATTTGTTACACTAGCAATATAAAATTAATATAAAGTAAATCAAAATCATTTTGACAAACAAAAAAAAATAGATTTTCTTTTGCTATACCAAAACAGGAAGAATTGATAATAAAAATATTTGAACTTATGTATTTGTGCTTTTGATTTTCTTATTTTAATGAGAGGTTTTGCTTTGCTAAAATTTATTTTTTATTTATTTTCTATTGTGCTATCATTGGGTTTTTAGTCTCAAAGGATTTTATTACAGCAAATTTCTTGCCTTTCCTTTAGAGATCTGAAAGAGGTCACCGGATGCTTATACTATGCTGAAGTATCTTTTCTGCAATTGCTTTTTCAATTGCTATTTACTCAACAAGTGAATGTTTGAGCTATTCTGTTGAGTGATGCCTTGTTTGTGTTAAGGCATAATAGAACAGGATATTCTCCTTTAGGAATACAGATCAATATTACACAGACATTACTTTTATAACCCTAATTTTGGTGTTGTTTTCTTTGTGTAATTCTAGATTAGGATCTGACATTTGTAAACCCATTGATCAAAAAAGTAAGCTTTTCTTTAGGGAAGTTAGAAAAAATAATGCAAATAAGGTCTTTATGAAACAGGAAAACCACTTTGATTATTTGCTCATTGAAACAAATATGTAGGAACTATGGAAATTTAATGCAAATATAATAGCAACATTTTCTCTCTTGCGTTTCTCTCTTTCAAACAAAACTTGTTTTCAGGCAAAGTCAAATTGTTTAGTGCAGCACTGCTGAGTAAAAATTTAATATAACCAGCATATGTAATTCAATTTTTCTAATAGTCTCATGTTTTTTCAAAAAAAGCAAACAGAAGTAGGTGAAATTAATTTTAGTAATACATTTTACTTAGCCTGCTATATCAAAATATTGTCCCTTCACAACTAATCTATAAATCATAATTGAGCTTTTACATTTTTTCAAACAAAGTCTTTAAGATCTGATATGCATTTCATATTTACAGGACATCACAATTAGAATAAGCCACATTTCAAGTTCTCAGTATCTAGTAACTACCACAGTGGATGACATGTGTGTGTAGGTAAAGTAATCTAGGAAAAAATAATCCAGAACCAAATCATTGTAACGAACATAATTAAAAGTCTGAGTGGTTTCCATTAGTCTTAAATACTGTTCCACCAAATACAAAATTATCCCAAGTTTTTCTTTGTTGCTTTCATGATTTTTATCCAAATGAATAAATTATTAATATTTCATGCAAGGACTTGACAAGATAGCATCATTTTGGAGGCTATGGCATGTTAAAGAGCATTAAGCACAAGAAATCATAATATAGATTTGTGTAATAAAAACAAAGAGATAGGACAATAATAAAAATCATGTAATTAGAAGTAGTAGCCTTTCTCCAGTAATAAGTAGTGGCAAATATTTTGCACAGTTAATATAATGACATATTTTTATTCAAATGCTATAAATGTTTTATGATTAAACATTGAATCATTTCAGAAACAAACAAAAAAGATAACCTTGTAGGTTATAAAAATATTAGAGACCTGTGGGTCAAAACAACTACACACACTACAAAAAAGCACATGAAGATTATTTGAAGCATGAAGAACACTAATCTGCTGAAACATAAGAGGCCACCCTAACCATAACACTGTTTGATGTTATTATTTAGAAATGATACATAATTTGGCTCTACAGTATTAACAAAATGTCAAATTCATGCTATGGATAAGATCATTTTCACTGAATTTTTCTAAATATGGGTATACTTTTGTTGAAAATTCCTTTCTAGAAGAAACTTCATTAAGGCAATTTTATTAATTCTTTATGGGCTAACTTTTGACACAAATTTTCCCATGCATATTAGTCCACTCTTGAACACTATAAAGAAATACCCGAGACTTGGTAATTTACAAAGAAAATTAGTCTCCTCTTGCATTGCTTTAAAGAAATACCTGATACTGGGTGATTGGCTCCTGGTTCCTCAGGCTGTACATGAAGTACCCTGGTAGCATCTGCTTCTGGGGAGGCCTCAGGGAGCTTTTACTCAAGGTGGGAGGCAAAGTAGGGGCAGGTGTCTTTTGTTTTCATTTTGAGATGGAGTCTCGCTCCATTACCCAGGCTGTAGTTCTATGGTGCAATCTGGGCCTACTGCAACCTCCTTCTCCTCCCAGGTTCAAGCGATTCTTGTGCCTCTGCCTCCCAAGTAGCTGGGACTACAGATGTGTGCTAACACACACAGCTATTTTTTTGTATTTTTAGTAGAGACAGGGTTTCACCATGTTGGCCAGGCTGGTCTCAAACTCCTGCCCTCAAATGATGTACCTGTCTCCCTCAGCCTCCCAAAGAGCTGGGATCACAGGCTGAGCCACCGTACCCAACCTTCTTTGTTTATGTTTTGTTTTCCTATTCACTACTGTATTATTTCAACCTAACACATATCTATCCTCTCATCCCTGAATACTATGGATTATTTCTTTCCAAATCATCACACTATTTCCATTAATTATCAAAAATGGCTGGGCATTCATTCATGTGCTCATTTTTTTTTTTTTTTTTTTCTGAATCTGACCCCTTTAGTAAGAAGAAAAGACAAAAAGGCCTTGTGGCTTACTAGATGTGAAGACCCTGAAAATGATAAATACGTAGCGTTTAAATAACTAAAGTCATTTCCAAATGGCCTATCTTCAATGAAATTTACATAACACATGTGATAAATTATTTAACTGAATCGCATTTTATTTTTTGGGGGGGGTTCCTTTGGCATGTAAAGTATCAATCATATCCTAGCATTCCATTTTTCTTATTTTAACAGGACAAGGTTCTGGTAATTAGATTTGACATACTTGAATAAAATGATTTGACATGCTTTTTCCAAAAAAAAAGTGAATTTCTATTACTTAGGAGTCTAAACATGAAGAATGAAGGGCCAAACTACCATGAATAAAATGTTCATAAAATATTACTAATCGTGATGATAGTTTCTTAATAGAACCCACCTAAGAAGATAAAATTGTTAACACTGACTTCCCTGTTACTTGTAACATAAACCTATATGAAAAGAGAGCAGCAATAACAAGAGATCACTCAACAACTCCCCAAATATCTCAGGGTTTTCCTTTGTCTTTCATGAAGTATTTTCACCTTGGGTTACTTAATTTGATGCAAAATTGTTTCCTTGAAGTTAGCTCTAGACAAATAAATGTGCATTTTTAGATTAGATAATAGATCCTTGCTATGCTAAACTAGAATTTTTTTTTTTTTTAACAGTTGATCTACCATTTAAAATGATGTCATAATTCCTTTATGTGTGGTATGAGACTTTAAACTTGGATTAGGAATTCTGAGACATAGTATACAAAATATAGACAGAAATAAACAAATAGGAATCATATCTTTGCACCTCAGAAAGACGGAGTTCATTATTTGTTTTGAAATTTTATTATTTATATTATTTCAAAATTTTATTATTACCTAACATGAATGACTCTAACTGAAAATAACTATTACTTCCACTCTTTCTACTGTAGGCAGAATAATACTCCCCACCCAAATGTCTAGGTCTTATCCCTGAAACATCTAAATATGTTTTATTCTGTGGAGTAATTAAGTGTGAAGATAGAATTAAGTTTGCAAATGAGATGAGCATGTGGGAAATTATTCTGATTGGCCCAGTATAATCACAGGTGTCCTTATTAGTAAGAGAGAGAAGTACAACAGTGTCTTAGTGATGAGATGTGACAACGATAGGACCGGCCATGCTTAAAATCATTGTCAATATATGACTATCTTTTACTGATTCAATAAATAATGTAAATAATGTAATAAAACACCATGAACCCACCATAAACCAAACAGCTTCACGTATTACTAATTCTAAACTATGTATTTTTTTCCTTCCTACTTCCTTAGCTTCCTCTACAGGAGCAACTACCCTTAACTCTTCATTAAATTTATGTGTGCATTTTTATTTACATTCATATTTATGTTCCCATTATTTGTATTCCCTCAAACACATATATCAGATACAGCTCTATCTTCATATCTATCATCTTCTGTGTATCTAGTTATAAATATAGGTGATATATATTTTTTAATATCACTCTTCATTTTTATACTACCCTACACAATAAAACCTTCAAATTTTAGTTGCTATCAAAATGTTTTAAAGCATGCTGCACTGTATTTAGCCTGTAGTTATCTGCTTTGCCACTCAGACAATTTGCATGCTTATGTAAAAGTTTGTCTGTGTTACTGAAAATATCTATAGTTTGTTTGTATTATTTTATATTATTCTATTACTGTTATTGTACCCAAATGTATCCATTCACCCGGCAAGAATTTTTTCATTCTTTCTTTTTTACTAGTTAATAATTTAAAAATATGTACTTAGTACATGTTTTTATATCATTTTTATATTCATCTATAAATACCTTCTAATTAACATATGATATTTCTCTTCTAAGCCTCAAGAATTATTCTGATATATTTTTAAATAACCACTTTTAAATAGTTTTGTTGCAACAAATTTTATGTTTATTATATTATCTTATAAACTACACCAAAATGGTAGTCAGAAGCATTTTAAAACATGTAAGCATAGAAAACGGCATGCATATGAAATATAATATATAAATATGTAAATAACACAGGTATACAAACATATACTAAAATAAACACCATCATTCACTATACTCTGTAATAGTTTGTTAACTGTAGTTATTATCTTTTTGAAAGATTAGTAAATTCACCCCTAAAATAATTCGGCCCTCGTGTTTAATTTTGAAAAACAGTTTAACAAAGAATACCTGTGTTTTAAAAAGTTTATATCACACATTTTTATACCACTTATGCCTCCCATTTTTTGTTTATGGGTTTATTCATATTTTTTAGTATTTTTGTGTCAGTTGTAGGAAGTTATATTTCCTAGAAAATTGTCAATATCAAGTAGAATTATACTTATTTTGAATAATTTTGTTCACAATCTACCTTACTGCATTTAAGTTGTGCTGTATCTTTAGTTATGAACTAATTCTCTCTCCTAATATTATTTGTTCCTTATCTGTTTCTACTGAATCCATTCTGCTTCAGATAAACATGTGGGTATGTTAGTTTTGTCTAGTTTTTTGTTTACTATTTATATCTGTTTTTATGTTTATCACATCCTACTCAGTAATTTCCCAGGAATTATTCTGATATATTTTCCTTACTTTTGAAATATTAAGTTTTTTAGTCTTTCTTCTTTACCAGTTAATTTAAAAATACACATTTCTCAGTTCATAATATGTTTTTATATCATTATTTTTATATCCCTCTATAAATAACTTCTAATTAATATATGATATTTCTCTTCTTGGACTAAAGAATTATTTTGCTATATTTTAAACTATCAACCACTTTTAAATCATTTTGTTTTCAGTGTTGTTATGTTTTTTTTTTCTAATATAATTTGCATTATATTTCCAACATAATGTTATGGGATTCATATAGTTATAAAAATACTTACAGATAGTACAATTACTGTGGTTAAGCAGACTAACATATCTGTCATCTCACAAAATTATTTTTGTATGTCACAAGAGACACTAAAACCTAAGTATTGCGTATTTTTTGTTATATAACAAAACCCCTAAATGGGTTCAAAGATCTCTTAAAGCTATCAAAAATCCTGGATGCTCAAGTCTATTATATAAAATGAAATTATATTTGCATATAACATACACATCCTCTCTTAAATTTTTAATCATTTCTGTGTTATGCATAATACCTAACACATGTCAATGCTGTGCAAGTAGTTGTTTTATTGTATTGTTTATGGAATCATGACAAAAAATATATAAATTTTAGAGTTAAAGTAATTGGAAACTTGTGGAGACAATTTATGGTGCAGTGAACTGTTAGTTTTATATATTATTAAAACTTTCAGGGATGACAACTGTTATTGTCAAGTCTTGTGTTGTAAATATATTCAAAAGACTAGTGGTTTTAAAGTATAGCCTATTATTAAAATATTTTAATATCACAATGTTTAAAAGCATATCTTTAAAACTAAATCCTATTGACTTTTATATGCTTATTTACCACTTTCTGAAAAATGTGTATTTTTTTCTAATCAGTTTTTCTTGTTCTGTCCATTATTCTCTATATATTTTGAGAGACTTATTTGCATAGGAGTTTGTAATAATTTTTATGTTCTTGTTAGTTAAAAGTTGATTTTCAATATAGGGAAACATTCTATTTATTTACAACTTTTTAAATTATACTTCCTATTTGTTTTAAATGTGTCTCTTGTAGCTAAAATTGAATCATGTTTTCATTCGTGTGTGTGTGTGTGTGTGTGTGTGTGTGTGTGTGAGAGAGAGAGAGAGAGAGAGAGAGAGAGAGAGAGAGAGAGAGAGAGAGAGAGAGAGAGAGAGAGTGACAGAGTCCTGCTCTGTCACCCAGGCTGAAGTACAGTGGCATGATCTTGGCTCACTGCTTCCTCCACCTCCTAGGTTCAAGTGATTCTCCTGCCTCTGTCTCCCAACTACCTAGGACTACAGGGGCGCAACACCATGCCTGGCTAATTTTTAGATTTTTAGTAGAGGTGGGGTTTTATCTTGTTAGCCAGGCTGGTAACAAACTCCTGACCTTGTGATCCGCCCGCCTCGGCCTCCCAAAGTGTCATTCTTTCAGGCTTTCTCTGTGATTGGAATAATTTACCATTAATATATTTTTGGTGATAACATGTCTTATTTATTTACCTCAAGTTATTATTTTCTATAATATTCATTTGCTGTTTGAGATTGTATTTTCCTGTATTTTAGGTTATAAATCCCAATATTTTAAATTACGTATAGCATTTAATTTAAAATTGATCTTATTAGTATTGTTCTAATCCAAACAGGATTCTTAAATCTCTGTAATGCAGTAATCTCCTTTCCATTTCACATCATCTTCTCATTCAGTTGTTTAGTTCTGTTCTTTTTAGGTCATATAATTTAGATATTCATGTTAAGATTTTATTTATTTAATTAGTTAGTTTTTTATTTTTTTGAGACCAAGTGGTACTCTGTTTCTAAGGCTGGAGGGCAGCAGTATGATCTTGGCTCACTGCAACCTCCTCCTCCAGGGTTCAAGCCATTTTCCTGCCTCAGCACCTTGAGTACCTGGGATTACAGGCACTCGCCACCACGACTGGCTAATATTTCCATTTTTAGTAGAGACGGGGTTTTGCCATGGTGGACAGGCTGGTCTTGAACATTTGACTTCAGATGATCCACCTGCCTCAAACTTCCAAAGTGCTGGGATCACAGGGGCTATGTTAAGATTGTATGCAGGTCAACCTCTCTGTAGAATTGCCTAAGTGTTTATCATATTCTATGTTGACATTTCTGCTTGCATCTTGAATCTTCTAAAATAATTATTTCTTGAAATATATTATTAATTTTTTTTAGAGATGGAATTTTGGAATTTAATTTCTATGTGGTAGTTCTTTGAAATATCTTGATTATTAACCCTAAATTGAAAGAGAATTTCTTTAGGTATACAGTTTTAAATTGACAGTTATTTCATTCTTCAGGCCTTGATAATACCAATAGGCAGTTTTCCATCTTTAATTGTGTTGTTTTGATATCCTACATAAGTTTAGTTGTTTATTTGGAAGTAAAATAGATTTTTCTTATGTCTAATTTTATAATATTTGCTCTGTTTTTGGTTGAACAATATTTCATAATGATATACCAAGCATGGATTTGTTTTTTTTCCTACTTCAAATTTGGTGACCTTGATGGATCTCAGGAATTACGTCTTTTATCAGATATATATGTTAGCAATTATTGGCCTAAGTAGTGAATCTCTCCTTTCTCTCTGTTCATTTAAGAACTTCTTTCATGGCAGGGCGTGGTGGCTCTGCCTTTAATCCCAGCACTTTGGGAGGCTAAGGTGGGCCAATCACGAGGTCAGGAGTTTGAGACCAGCCTGACCATCATAGTGAAACCCCATCTCTACTTAAAATATAAAAATTAGCTGCTCATGGTGGTGCACATGTGTAATCACAGGTACTCAGGAGGCTGAGGCAGGAGAATCTCTTGAACCTGGGAGGCAGAGGTTGCAGTGAGCCAAGTTCACACCACTGCACTCTAGCCTGGGTGACAGAGTGAGACTCAGTCTCACAAAACAAAAACAAAACAAAACAAAACAAAACAACTCCTTTTACATATGTGTTATCACTTTTCACTCCATGCCTCTTAACTTCCATTGCATATTTTTTATTTCTTTGTTTTTCTGAACCGAATTTTATACAGTGTATTAGGCTTTATCTTCACCAAATTAAGCACAGAAGTTAGTTGTTAAAAGTAGAATGAAAGATTCAAATCAGGGACAGACCCAAAGGGACTCCAAATTAATAATAATAATTTGTTGCCTAGGCTGCACAGTCAGTACCTGAGAGCCCATTGTATGTTTTATGGTAAAATATAACATTGTAGTATTACAGTATAATAAAATACTGATTTTGTTTTCAATACATTTTACTGAGAGAAATGGGGAGCCACATTTTAAAAAGTTTGATTCTTTACCCATAGTTCAAATCACATGCAAAACAAACTCTGGTAGAATTGTTAGTATAAATAGTAAAATAAAATTGTGTTACTAAGACAAAAATAAAATAATAGTTTCATGACCTTCAGATAGGCATATTCTATGATAATTTTAAATTGTAATTTTCTCTTTCAGTTGTTTCTAATGTTTAATTTATATAAATTCGCTTCATTTTGTTTGAAGGTACCTGAGTAGATTTTCTGTTAGCCTCTTACTAATATTTACTCATTTCTCATAGTTACTAAATGATAGTTTGTGGAGAGTTGGATGAAATATTATGTCAGAGCAGAAAATTGTGAAGGAATTTCAATAATCTTCAATTGAAGTCTTATGTAAATAAAAGTTTATATATAACAATATTAAACACATCTAAGAAAAGGAGAGTTTAGTGATGAAGACAGAGAATCAAAATTTGCATTTTAGTGATTCCGAGTATAGTTTTGTAATTACTTGAACCAAAATTTTTGATGACTTCAATAATGTTTATGCTATCTTCACCTGATCAGAGGCCACATTTTCTTTTACTGCTGCTATTAACAAACTGCCACAAATTTCATGGCTTAAAGCAACACAAACTTATTCTTTTACAGTTTCAGAGGCCAGAAGCCTGAAATTAGTTCCACTGGGCTAAAGTCAAGGTGTTGGCAGTCTGGTTCCTTCTGGAGCACTAGAGGAAACATGTTTTCATGCTTTTGCCACCTTCTGGAGGCCATCTGTATTCCTTGGCTGCTGTTCCTTTCCTTTATCTTCTGATTATATAACTCCAGTCTCTGCTTTCATTATCACATTACCTCTTCTGACTCCTTTTGTGTTTCATATGGTGATTGCACCAGGTAAACTTTGAGAATTAAGAATATTCCAGGTAACCCATCCAAGGAACTTTAACATAACAACAAATACAAAGCCGCATTCACAGAACCAGTGATTATGACTTGGACACCTTTGTGGGGAGGGAGAGCATTATTCAGCCTGCTGTCTTCACAGAACAATTATTCTGCATATTGCAAATGAAAAACCAAGAACTATTTTGTGTATGTATGTTGGTTTTTAGTGCAGCATTAGTCTCAGTCAAAATTAGTCAGTCTCAGCATTATGATTTTTAACAAAATAATCATTTAAATAACATTTCTGCAAGTGTTGTTAAAGCATATGAAATAATTACCCTGACATATGAACCTGGAAATAATTCTGTAAAGACCAATCTTATCTTTTTTAAATATAATTTCCCTTTAGTGCTGCAAGCTTATAGATTATCTACTGCCTACTCAAAACTGTACAGTTACGCAGAAGTAATAAAACAGAAAACAAAAAAGGTCTTATGATGATGGCTAGAGAATGAAGAATTTGGCTATGAACTGCTCATTTCATTGGTGTTTTTCAGTTGAATTAAATAGACTCCAAGGGCAGCATCCATAAAAGCTATTATCTAATTTAAGCATTCAATTATAATTCTAGGCTGGGCATGGTGGCTCACACCTGTAATCCCCGCACTCTGGGAAGCTGAGACAGGTGGATCACCTGCGGTCAAGAGTTCGAGACCAACCTGACCAACACAGAGACCAACATGGAGAAACCATATCTCTGCTGAAAACACAAATTAGCTGGGCTCGGTGCAGTTCAAAATCCACATATAATTTTTAACTCCCTAAAAACTTAACTATGAATGTCCTACTCTCAACTGAAATTTATCGATAATACAGTTAGTCCATATTTTATGTTTTTATATAGATTACATACTGTGTTCTTACACTAAAGTAAGCTAAAGAAAAGTAAATGCTTTTAAGAAAATCATAAGGAAGAGAAAATATTCTGTATGCTTACAATAAAGTAAGCTCAAGAAAAGGAAATGCTTTTAAGAAAAACATAAGGAAAAGAAAATATATTTTCTACTTATTAAATGGAAGTGAATTATCATAAATACCTTCATGCTCCTGGTCTTCGTGTTGCCTAGGCTGAGGGAAACTGTGAGATACCACTTTTTGCTGCTATATGCAATTACCCGAGAGAGGAACTTGTCAGGCAGAGATAACTGGCATTGGAAGTGGTTATCGACAACACTTGAGCTCACTGCAACAGCAATGGCTATGACACATTGCAGACTGCAGTTAATTTAATACTGAATCATGACCATTGTTTACATTTCTCTCCATTCTGAATGGTGGCCCACAAGGAGTATGTAAGTATTTGTGGGTAAGGTTTGACAACTTTTAACTTTTCATCATAAATGTGTGGTTTTTACGGTAGAATAAGATAAAATGGATTTGTATCTCCAGATAGCTTACGCTTTAATGTTATACCTCTTTATTTTTTAATTTTTGACATTACTAGGCTACACAAGTTGTGAGTTTTTTTTTTCCAATTGTTGCACATCTCCAAAGTTTTTTCCAACATATTTATTGAAAAAATGTTGTGTGTAAGTGGATCCACGTATTTCAAACCCACGTTGTTCAAGGGTCAACTTTAGTAAAAATAAATAAATAAATAAATAAAAAGTGAAATAAACACAGGATTATTGTAATTTCTGCAATGACTAGGGCCACTTAAAAACAGAGTAACTGTATCATCTTTTAAGGTTAACAAAATATGTAAAGCTAGAAAGGAGCCATTTTAAAAGATCTCTCATACTAATGTATACCCCTACCCACTCACATTTTATAATCAAAAGCCTAGGTGTGTCATTCAAAGAAAACCCATCAGTAGTGTACCATAATTCTGTTTACAGTACAGTCTAGTTTCCAACATATTTCCAGTATGGGGTTACCTCTTGATAATAAACCAAAGAATATCCAGTAATAGCTCACTTTCATTTCGCACTTACATAGCATGACTGAACAAAATACGACCCATGTCAATGGGAAAGGAAAAGATGTAGAAGCATGCAAGTTACATATACATTTTTATAAAAACTACATACAAGCAGAAACGAAAAAAGGAAGTAAGGAGAAAAAGAAAAAGGAAGGTAATCAGATAGAGTGGTAGCTCACTAAATAGATGAATACAGAGAAGGAAGGAAGATGCTTGCATTTTCATCAAGGGATGTTTCCACACTCTTCTTTAGCTTTATTACAGTTACACAGTTGTCATCAGTAAAATTGACAATTTTATTCCCCATGCTATGGAAAACTAGAATCAATGTCGAGGCTGTAATAGAACAGCAAGAAGTGGGAATCAAAGTTTTGTATCTCTATAGTGCATACACTTATTTGTTTGATGATATATACCAGCATTTTTACATCTAAAATGTTGTGCTGATTTTTCTTTTGTGTGGTTATCAATCTTGTCGACACATTAATATGATGAATGATGTATTTTAATATATCAATGTTTGTGCTCCATGCCAGACCAATTAAATCAGAATATCTAGTGAAAAGGCCCTGTCAAGATATGTTTGAACTTTTAATTGATGTATAATACAAGAATAAACAAGTACACATATCATTAATATAACTGACATTTAATTTAAAATGTATTATAAGGAACTGCATCAAAATTAACACTAGCATTGTTTTTATGGTTATAGTATAAAGAAAAAGACTGAAGTATTTATGTTTTCCTGTCATTTCTCTTTCTCTTAAGATCAATTTAATTGAACATAAAAAGGTCAAAATGACTCTAAAAGTACAAATTAACTATAGCGTTAGTGTGTGCTAATTTTATCTCATATTAGTAAAATTTTACATACTCAGAGGCACACTGACATATAATTTGAAATACAGTCAGCTTTCCATATCCATATCTGTGGATTCCACAGCCATGGATTCAGCCAACCAACCATGGACTGAAAATAATCAAAACAAAATTGTATCTTATCTGAACATGCACAGACTTTTTTTTGTCATGATTCCGTAAACAGTACAATAAAACAACTAATTGCACAGCATTGACATGTGTTAGGTATTATGCATAACACAGAAATGATTAAAACTTTAAGAGAGGATGTGTATAAGTTATATGCAAATATAATTCCATTTTGTATCATAAACTTGAGCATTCATGGATTTTTGATAGCTTTAAGAGATCTTTGAACCCATTTAGGGATTTTGTTATATAATAAATAATACCCAATACTTAGGATTTAGTGTCTCTTGTGACATACAAAAATAATTTTGTGAGATGACAGATACGTTATTCGGCTTAACCACAATATGTATGTATCTTTATAACTATATGAATCCCATAACATTAAGCTGGAAATCTCAAATTTCTACGATAAAAAAGTGAAAAAAACATAAACTAAAAAAAGTTGGCAAAAAGGTTAAATATTTTTTTAAATTTACATAATTACTGAGTTATATATATCATAAAGTCCACATTATAAGGGTACAAGCTGTACATGTATGCTAATTGATTATATATGTTTACATTATATACATATATACACATATCATTTTTCTCATTAAAGACTCCCAGATGAGCACACAGAATATCAAAACCTTCTAAGATATAAGAAGGCTTCAATGTCCACTTTTTAGTCAAAATTCTTAAACCAGAATTAACAACTTTTCTATCACTCTAGATTATGCTGTTTTTTTTTTTTTAATTCACATTAATTATTTTGTACCTGGCTTTTGTTGTTTAATATTTTGTTTGTGAAATTCATTCATGAGTTTACATATCATTCGTAAGTTTACATAGATAAACCTATATTTTAATTGGAAATTATCCCATTATTTGAATATAATACAATTTGTTTATTCTATGTGCTGCTCATGGACATTTCAGTGTCCAGGTAAGTCAAGTAGACCAAAACGACACTGCAAAGATTCTCAAAATAAACTGCTATTGGAACCTTATCCCATAAACTAGGCCAGGACTCACATGCTGAACCTAAACAGGGTGACTGCCTGATAAAATAAAATATTTAAATTGAATTCAGGGTGTCCAAGCATAATGGACCAGATATCTCCACTATGAAGAACAGTATGAAGCTTCCTCAAAAACACTAAAAATATAAGTACTATATAATTCAGCAATGCTACTACTGAGTTTGTGTACAAAAGAAAGGATACCAGTACACTGAAGAGATAGCTGCACTCTCATCTTTATTGTGGCACTATTAGCAATAGCCAAGATATGGAATCAACTTAAATATCCATCAATGAAGAAACGGAAAATGTGTTATAAATACACAATGGAATATTATTCAGTAATAAAAAGGAATGAAATCCTGTTATTTATAAGAACATGGACAATTCTGGAAGACATTATATGTAAAGTAAGCTTGACACAGAAAGATGAATATTGTACGTTCTCACTTATATGTAGGACCTAAAAAAAAAAAAATAGAACTAATGGAGGTCGACAGCAGAATGATGATTACCAGAGGCTGGGAGAAGGAGCACTTAAATGAAGGAGATTGTCAATAGACTAAAAAAAAAAAAAAGAGGATAAATAGAATGACTAGTGTTAGGTGGATCTATCTGGTATCTGTAGTGAACAATAATTTATTGCATATTTCAAAATAACTATAAGATTGGGATTGAAATTTCCTAACACACTGAAATAATAAATGTATGAGGTGACGTATGCCCCAGTTACCCTGATTGCATCATTATATATGTTATGCTTGAATCAAAAGATCACATGCAGTCCATAAATATAACTATTATATATCCACAATAGAAATAGAATTAAAATTTTTGGATGAATATTAATGGCAAATTTCAAAATGGGCATTTGAAGCAACTTGATCTGAATGTAAAACTGCATGTCATCCTAGTTAAGGAACAACAAAGTCTAGTTGGAATGATTTTTACAGCAAATTTAGAAGACTATTTGGACACCACTAACACAAGAGGAAGATGGATATCAAAATATATTATATGGGCTTTGGAAACAAAACAAATGAAAATAGCAACATTACTGTTGTGACCTGCATTAGTGTATTCGACTTCTTCCATATCTATAAAAAATCTCAACACTAATTTTAAGAAGTTCCATTCTTTTTTTTAACTTTTGCTTTAAATTTGGGGGTGCATGTACAACTAATATCAGAGCGTTGTACAGATTATTTTATCACTCAGGTATTAAGCCTAGTACCCAATAGTTGTCCTTTCTGCTTCTCTCCCTCATGCCACACTCTACCCTCAAATAGACCCCAGTGTCTGTTGTTTCCTTCTTTGTGTTCATGAATTCTCGTCATTTAGCACCCATTATAAGGGAGAACATGCAGTATTTAGAAGGCTTTCCTTTCTCATAGGTGATATGACAATGTCACATCACTGGCTGTGGAATGGTTTCCATAAAACGATCAGTTCAAATATTGCTTGAGAACATGGTCTGGAGTTTCAAGTAAGTAATTCCATGAAGGACTTCTTGTAAAAAGTATCATATCCAGTCAATTTTTGCCTGTTTACTATTCTCCATTTCCATAATATCTGTATTATGGTCACTGGCAAAGATTAATCAGTTGATGATACATTTTAGGCAGTTGGGTCCACATTTTGTGTACATGTTTTTGGTGACTGTATAGAAGACATTAAATGAAAAGTTTGCTAAAGACTCCCCACCTGAGAATTGTGCACAGCTTCTAGCTATCGACAGAATCATGGGATAGGAAGACTGCTACATATGAAATTTGATTTACACCAGATGGTAAAGGAAATAGAAGGATGTGACCAGACATTATTCCTGGGTTCATAATGTTTTCTCAGATTTAGACATACATAAAATTGTACAGGAAAAAAATAAATACTTGTATTAAAGGAAAATAAAAAAAACCAGGTCACAAATAAGCCGAAGTGAAATCCAAAATATGCAAATTTATAAGCAAATGGAGGAAAGTATGAAATAATTTTATATCATCTTTGTAAAAATGCAGCATCATTCTAGACTCAAGTATTCCTAGGTTCAAGTTATCTCAATTTTTTATACACATTGTCATAGATTCAATTTAAAACAAACAAGCATGTATGGCAGATATGAAAATAAATTCAGGAAAGGAAAGTTACATTAATAAAAAAAACCAATAGGAAACCAGGTAAAGGAGTTATCAAATACTTAAAAATAAATGCATTGAATATATCAAGAAAAATAAAACATCTAAAGAATCATGGCTGATGACTGGAATATACATAGCAGAACCAAATGAAAAATCTGAAACTGACAAAACAAGTAACAATTTAAGAATTCAATGGATGGAAATAAAAACACATTACGCAAAGATGAATAAAGAATTTGCAAGCTGTGGAATAAATGAGAAAAAAAATCTAGACTGAAATTTTGAGAGAAAAGCTACTCTAATAATAACAACAAAATAAAACAGAAAATCTTAACAATAGTCTAAGCAAAGGGAAGTTGTAAAAGGTCTATAAGTTGACTTACTAAGGCTAAATGAAACCAGCTGAATATAAAATGCTATCTTCAAATCATGGGAAGAAAATTACTGGCAACATTGGATACTATGTGCAGTGTAATTATTCTTCAAATTTTAAGTGAAATGACGCCATTTTAATTCAGAGTAAATCTAAGAGATTTAATACCAGCATATGCACAATTAATGAATATATACAATTCACAAATCATTGAGAAGAATTTCTCATTCATTGACAACGTAACAAAATTCTCTAATCATTGAGAAGAAAAAAGACAGCCTAACTACCTGAAGCAGCACTTTACTGTTAGGATATCCTCTGACTAGTGATAAATTCTGATGGAAATTCATGAAGAACTGACCTAAATAAAGTGGAGCTGGACAGAGGCAAACTTTACACTAAGACGGCTAACACTATGCATTCCACAGCCAAATTATGAGGGCTTTCAGAAAAACCTATAATCAGGTAAATTTTTTTCCTAGCCTACTCAAGGGAAAATGCCACAATCTCTGATTTTTATAATTTTTATATTTTCCTATGTTTTCATCATTATGAACATTTTCTCTCACTGAGAAGGCATAAACCAATTACGTAGTTCTCATAAGATTTAGTTTAGCACTAAATAATCTTAAGATTTAGTTTAGATTAAAAGAGTTTCATAAATAGCAGAAAATCTATAAAAGAAGTAAAAATATTTTAATGTTTAAAAATGTCCCGATGAAGGAAAAGTAGATAAAATATCATTGAAGAAATTAGATCTGCTGGCAATGTCATTTGTGAATGTCGTGGGAAAACTTTGGCAAAAAGCTGCATTGCAGAGGAAGTGCTGATTTACAAAAATAATAATAGTTTATCAATTCCTGGGGATATTCAGAAGCAGTTGTCAAAAACATCATTAGCAAAGATGAAAAATCTTTAGGCTTTGAAAATTAAAAATACCAAACTTTGGACGAAAGTGAAATCTACTCAAAATTGCGTAAATTTTAAAGGTCATAAAGTTCAAAAGTTGTACAAAATGTTTATGTATGCCCTTAAGATTTAACAAGTCTAATTTTGTAAACATGTTAACATGTATGCCTGTATATTCTTGTTACACAGGTGGCACATTATGTAAACATTAACATTACCATTCAAGCTATGTTGGCACGTGGCTCAAAATAAATGTGGATATTCAATGAAATTTCAAAGGTCTATATTTTTGCCTGTTCTGAAACTAATAAAAATGATATTTTGATGAAAGCATTTAATGCATGCATAATGAGGGGTAATAGAAGTCTGAAAATATACAAATATTAAATTATATAAATTATTTCTAAATCAGTATTAAATGTCACTATTAGGTTATTAGGTTTACAGACTTACCATGAAAAATACTTCAAATATGTAATAATGAATAAAATAAAATCTTTGAAATGAATTAAAGATTACTCAAAGATTTAATATATGTTTTAAAATAAGAGATTGCTTGAGTGATATATTAATGATATGATTAAAAAAGAAAAAATGATTTCAGGATCTGGTGGTATCAGTTGTTGCAAAGTTTAATGGTGAATCATTTAATACAAATGGTAAAATAGCAGACATCATCTTGTTTGCATTAATAGAGTATAAACAACATCACAGAAAATAATCATCCAACAGCAATCAGTGTTAAATAAGACAACCCCAAGAGGATTATATTCATTAATAAGAAGCATGAGATTCATCATTAAAGCACTAAACTTAACATAGTTCAGAGCCTAGAGTAAATATTCCACTATTTGTGAACTTCTGTCCCGAAGAGCATTCAGAAGTTAATAATGCAAATGGTAAGAGGTGAGAAATCCATGTCACATAGACATCATTCAGAATAACTGGACATACTTAACAAGACAAGGTGTCAAAACAATTTAAATATTCAACTTCCATCTCTTCCTTTAAAAATATTCACTAGTTAATTGCCTTAAAACAAGCATCATGATCAACATAACCCATGAGAGAGTAAATTAACTCTGTTGTTTCAAATTGCAAAGCTATGACAGATTTCATTCACATATGAGGTAGAACTAAATAATAACAGATTAAGCTGCTTTCTCTCTCCTGAATTTCAGATGTTTATGAAAATACTGAATTCCCTTTTGCTGTACTATAAGCCATTTGAAGATGCTTGTTGTGGGGTCTAATGGCCCTGAATATAGCCTTACGTTAACATTATATACTTTGATAAAACTTTTATCACCAGTTGCATTTCCAGGCATAATTATGTGTTAATTCCATGGCTTACTCCACACTCAATTATCTAACACGAAAAATTCTTGGGATTATTTTATATGCATTTTTTATTGTTTTCCTTAATTACTTTATGACAGATGTAGAACTATTCTTCAATGTACTCTCTTAGTCTTTTTTAAAGTTTATTAAAAATACTACTACTTTCATCTTATTTCTTGAACCTCAAAAATGAAAATATAAGTCTCACTATTAATTTTATGTTCTCTATTTTATGGTACACATATTTTCCAGTTTGTAGCCTACATTTTTCACAATTAAAATGAAGTGTTTTGAATGCATACTTTTGTCTGAATGACCTGGAAATTACTATTTAGGAATGAGCAGGAAGACTTTGGAAGGCTTATTTTTGAGGAGGGGGTGGCAGGCAGGGTTTGTAGGCTGGAAATGTGCTGTCAGAAGTATGATTACAGTAGTTTCTCTTTAATTGTGGTTTTGCTTTCTGGTTACCCATTGTCATGTGTGTCCCAAAAATGTTAAAATAGAATATTCCAGAAATAGGCAATTTATAAGTTTTAAATTGCATGAGGGAAAGTTTGGAACTTTTTGGAGAATTGTTGAGTGGTTGTGACCAAAATGCTTATAGTGATATAGACAGTGAAGTCCCAGCTGAGGCAGTCTCAGATACAGATGAGGAACTTGTTGGAAACTGGAGCAAAGGTCATTCTTTCTATGATTTAGCAAAGAGACTGGCAGCACTGTGCCTCTACTCCAGAGATCTGTGGAACTTTGAACTTGAAAGAGATGATTTAGTTTTTCTGACGGAAAAAATTTCTAAGCAGCAAAGCATTCAAGAGATGATCTGGCTGCTTCTAAAAGTCTATACTCCTTTGCATAAACAAAGAAATGGCTTGTAACTAGAACTTATATTTAAAAGAAACAAAGAAATGGCCTGTAACTAGAACTTATATTTAAAAGGGAAGAAGAGCATAAAAGTTTGAAAAAGTGGCAGCCTGGCCATGTGGAAGAAAAGAAAAACCCCATTTTATGAAGAAGAATTTAAGTCTAGAGAAATTTGCATAAGTAAGGAAAACCCAAATATTAATAGCCAAGTCAATGGGGAAAAGGCCTCCAGGATATTTCAGAGGTCCTCCTGGCAAACACTTCCTTATCACAAGCCTGGAGGCCTAGGAGACAACAATGGTTTTGTGCTCCAGACCCAGGACCCGCTGCTTTGCTCAGCCTTGAGATATGGTGCCCTGTATTCTAGTTGCTCCAGCTCCAGTCATGGCTAAAAGGGACAAGTTACAGCTCAGGCTATTATTTCATAGAGTATAAGCTCCAAGCTTTGGCTGCTTCCACTAATGTATGTAAGCTTCTGTCCTAAAGAGCGTTCACAATAATGCAAACAGTAAGAGATGAGAAATCCATGTCACATAGACATCATTCAAATAACTAGACATGCTTAACAAGATGTAGTTTAAGACAAGGTGTGAAAACAATTTAAGTATTGAACTGCCAAACGATTTAAATATTGGACTGCCATAAAATTTTTTAAAAGATTAAAGGCATTGACTTTATAACATTCTTGTCAGTGCATATGATTCCAATTGCAATTTTTTTCACTATTCATTCAAATACACTATAACAACACAGTATAACACAAAATTTTATAAAGACACTAAAAAAAATTTCTGGCCAATTAAGTCATGAGTTCACAAAGCAGAAACTAAAGATTACATATAAAATATTAAGATGAAAATTACTATTCAGATACTTTAGGAAGTTCTTCAAAGAAGTACACCACCAAGAAAACTTCTTATATGTACATCTATACTACATCAAACTTGATAGCAAAAGGGCTACTTCCCAGAGCATTGACTAACAAAAATATATAGAGCTTCAGACCTGCAGGTGCACAGAAAGCAAGAGTTGAGGTTTTGGAGCCTCCACCTAGATTTCTGAGAATGTATAGAAACACCTGGATGTCCAGCTAAAAGTCTGCTGCAGCAATGGAGCTCTTATGGAAAACCTCTCCTAGGGCAGTGCAGAGTGGAAAGGTGGAGTTGGAGCTCCCACACAGTCTGCACTGGGGCACCGCCTACTGGAGCTATGAGAAGAGGGCCATCATCCTTAAGACCCCAGAATGGTAGATCCACCAAAAGCTTGCACCATGTACCTGGAAAAGCCACAGGCACTCAATGCCAACCCATGAAAACAGTTGTGGGGCTGTACGCTGCAGAGTCACAGGGGCAGACCTGTCCAAGACCTTGGGCGGCCACCCCTTTCATCAGAAGTGTGGCTTGGATGTGAGAGATGAAGTCAGAAGAAATTATTTTGGAGCTAGAGGATTTTGCGACTGCTTCTCTGGGTTTCAGACATATATGGGGCTTGTAACCTCTTTGTTTTGGCTAATTCCTCCCTTTGGAATGGGAGCATTTACCCAATGCCTGTATCTTCCTTGTATCTTGGAAGTAACTAGCTTGTTTTAATTGTATAGGCGCATAGGTGAAGGGGATATGTCTTGTCTCAGATAAAAAGTTGGACCACGGACTTTTGAGTTAATGCTGAAATGAGTTAAGATGCAGGGGACTGTTTAGAAGAAATGATTATATTTTACAATATGAGGAGGACACAAGATTTGGAGGGGTCAGAGGCAGAATGAGATGGTTTGACTCTGTGTCCCCACCTATATCTCATGTTGATTTGTGATCCCAAGTATTGGAGGTGGGACCTGGTGGAAGGTGATTTAATCGTGGGGGTAGTTTCTAATGGTTTAGTACCATCACCCTCATGTTGTCTCATGAAAGAGTTCTCACAAGATCTGGTTGGTTAAAAGTGTGTAGCACTGCTCCCTCCTCTCTCTTTTTCTACTGCTTTGGCCATGGGGAAACCATGCCAGCTTCCCCTTTCCCTTCCCCCATGATTGTAAGTTTCCTAAGGCCTCCCCAGCCATGCCTCTTGTACAGCCTGTGGAGCTGTGAGTTAATTTAACCTCTTTTTTTCATAAATTACCCAGTCTCAGGAAATGACTTTATAGTAGTGTGAGAATGGACTAATACATAGGGTGAGTACTGTATAATAATATATTTTGAGAGAAAGAGAGAAGGAAAGACCATATACACATAACTGTTAGTGCAGGATATTGTTATAATTGTTCTACTTTTGTATTATTGTTGTTAAGCTCATACTGGCTTAATTTATATAAATTTTATTCTCCATATGGATGTACAGGAAAAAAACACAGTATATCCAGGGTTCAGTATCATCTGTAATTTTTGGCATCTCCTACTAGTCTTAGGATCTATCCCCCACAGATAAGGGTGCACTACCCTACTTGAGGAGAGTTAGAGGTAAATCCCAGGAGAATTTTTTCATATCTGTTTCATGAAATCTTAAAATCTGTTTCATGATATCTTAAAGAATATCTACGCTAAAACAAATTATAAGTGATTGTACCTCTATGCCCTGATACCAAGAAATTAAAAAGGCCTTTATATGGGTGTCTTCAGATTTGGAAAGCAGCATGTGTTACCCAGTGGTTATATGGTTTCAACCCATTTATCAAGTAACAAATAAGGCTGCCAATTTTGAATGGAGCCTAGAGTAATAGAGGGCTCTACAGCAGGCCCAGACTTTAATGCAATATACCCTCTTTTAGCCAGATGACCGAGTGTTTCCACATGATAAAAACATATCTGTGTGGACAGGGATACTATAAAGAGTTTCAGCACAGGCCTCTAGGGTTCTAGACAAAGATCATTCGTTCTGTTGCAGAATACTACACTCTAAACGAACAGTAAATTCTGATGTGCAAGGCTGAGTATCTGCCCACAGCATGTGAAGTCACTAGGGAGCCAGCATTGAATGCCATGAGCCAAGTGTTACTAAGATTCAACAAATCACAAGGTCAGGAAGACAGAGCAAAAATTCAGTGCACAAATGAGTGACAAATGACACATTTGGGTCAGGCTTGAGCACATCCCTAAAGCATGAATAAATTGTATTAAGATCAATGACGTAGAAGTCAGCCAATATTTCTCTTTCACTTCTCAAACATTTGTACAATGGGCCTGTTAAGTGGAGGAGCTATGGAAACAAAGAATTAAAGCTTTGGGTACAAACAGCATGAAATTCCACTCACTAAGTCTGACCTACAAGCTGCTATATACTCCTAAATGCTTAACCTGTCACCAACAGAGGCTGATGCTAAGCCTTCAAAATGCATTGTTTTCTAGGAAAAAAAGCCAGTTGTTTAGTGGCCAGTGGATTATATTGGATACTTTTCATCACAGTGGGAAAATCTGTATTAAAATGGAAACATACTTTAAAAATGTGTGTGTGTGTGTGATATGACTCATTTTATTTTTCTATCTGTTTTGGTTTATCTATTATTGCCATCCCAAAGCTTACCGAATGTCTCATCTATAAACATGGAATCCCATATTGGTCTAGCATGCCTATTTTACACTCAATATGGCGTAGCTATTGGCCATGGTATTCGTGAATCTCATCCTGTACCCCATATCCCAGAACTTGATGGCCTAACTATGTGGTTGAATGACTTTCAGAAGGCTCAGCTAAGGCACTACATTAAAAATTAATACATTGCATCTGAAATTATTATTGAACCAACAGTTAATACATTGTGCTATGTGTTCATAGTTAGAATACAAGGTTCTGAGAAATAAGGGATTGGATTGGCTCCTTTGCCGCCATTTCCAATGGCTAACTGAATTAATTTATATTTCTAGTCCCTGAAACAGTCAGGTTTCAAATATGAAATTCTTGTGGAGAACAAAACAAAACAAAACAGCAGACCATTGCAGCGATCAGCAGATAGCTTGCCTAACTTTAACACCTAGCCCTAGGTATTCTCCTGTTTAATGTAAACACATATATTTTGAAAATGTGCATATATATTCAATATCCTGTATGAACACTGAAAAACTTAGACCTTAAAAATCATCAATCATCCCCCACCTCAAGTGCTTTGATATTTTTATTATCTCTAGTTTGTACCTCCTTGAGATAAAAATGATCAAGATACCAATAATTTAAATTGCTTGGATATTATATTAACACTTAATCCTACAGCAAAGCCCAGACTTCTTGAACTGTGTCTCTAAAGCATGTAACAAAAGCCCAGCTCGAGTAACAAGCTCCTTCCCCTGATGCCTTTATTCTCTTGTAGAGATTCCCCAGGGTGACCCATTGTGTGTAGTCTCTCTTGATGCCACAAGTACTAAGGAATCCAACTTTGTAACTTGTAAGTGCATTCCGAATGATCCCTGGCTGAATGGCTGAAAGTTCCCAGGAGGCTTGAAGCTTTCTCTTCCTCCATCACAGTGTAAATGTCCGCTGTACTCTGGGCTGCCAATGACCTTCTGGTCACTTAAATTTATTTATGATGTTTTAGTTATTATGGTTTTATTACAAACCATCTTTTGCCCCTTATGACTCTAAGCTTACTTACAGGCATACATTCACAATAAAATGTATTTTCACAAATCTGCAGGAGGGTTAGGTCTTAGAAAATACAGTTTATCTCTGCTCCATGTGGAGTTAGTTGGGATGGATAAAAAAACTGAGGGTTACTATTTGACTGTTTGGTAACTCACATTTTTCATTTCTGAGCTATAAAAACTCAACAGTTGGGTACTTGGAACAGGCAAATGTCCTCAGGCATCTTTATCATCTGTATTTCTACATGACCTCTAGAAATGTTCTCTCAGTATGATGGCTTAATTGTATATGGATGTCTTACACAGTGTCTCAAGGCTACAATAAGCAAAAGACAGGGCATGGGAAGGATTGTATTAATAATTTTGTGACATAAAGTCAGAAATAATAGTGTCACTTTCTTATCATTCTATTTGTTAGATGCAAGTCACAAAGACAAGACCATCTCCAAGTAAAGGAAAATTTCACCTCTTCTGGGGATTGAAATAATTTGTACATATATTTCAAAGTCTCAGAGGATCAGTAGGCAAAACACAGTGTTGCATTATTGTCTGGCATAATTGGCTCCAATAACCATGTGGAATTTGAGTTGCTTTTACATATTGTGTGAAACCATTTGGATCTACTCAGGAATTTGTATTGCTTCATGACCAATGACATTTATGACTGGCTAATTGCTGCAATGATGGCATGAGGATTGGGAGACAATTTAGGGCTCAAGCACTAGGAGATTTTGTCGCTAAGCAATCGACCCAGACCATTCAGAGCGGTGCTTAAGGAGAAACAAGATGACGGTTCCTTGCTATGATCTTGGTACAAACTGCAGCAGTTAAGACTGCAGTTTGGCACTTAAAAGGTCTTTAAAGCTTTACTAGCAGGTAGCAACAGGATACCATCTTTAGGGATCTGATTTGAAATTCAACTCAGGCAAGTAGTGAGGACACCTTGATCTCAGATTTCAGAAGGAATTTCAGTTATTAAAAGTACCTATGTGTGGATATGTGTGGCAGAAGAAAGAGATTATAGAGCTTCTCAGGCTTGTTCCCCTCCCCTTCTACTGCTTGTTCACTGAAGAGCCACCACCATGGTTGCCTCAACAATAATATTACTCCATCTTTCCATCTCCATGGTGAGAGCCAGGTCTGGTATGGTGTTTATCAATACTCCTCTACCTCCTCCCATATGAATGAGAGCTACAGGAGTATCAGCGACAAGGACTGAGTGACTAAACACATATTAAAAACACCTTCTACTTTTTTTTTTCCGTAATTGGTATGTGGAGAATTTTCACTGTCTTTTGATTGTTTTGATAAATGAATTTTAAGCTAATCAGTTTCCTGGTGTAATATAACAAATGACCTCAAACTTGGCGAATTAAAAATTTTTTTCTCTCTCACAGTTCTGAGTCCAGAAGTCTGAATCTGTGTCCCTGAGCCAAAATGAAGGTGTCAGCAGAGTCATGCTGACTCTTGCTGAAAATCTATTCCTTTCCCCTTCCAGCAAATAGCGGCTGCCTACATCCTTTGATTTGTGGATACATCTCTGCCTCCACAGTCACATGTCCTCTGCCTCTTTTGTGTATATCAAGTCTGCACATGCCTCTATCTCTAAATAACACTTGTGATTTGATTTACAACCTACAGTGACAATACGCAATAATCTCCCCAAGTCAAAATCAATAATTTAATCATATCAGCAAAAGTTATTTTCCTCATAAAGTAAACAAAAAGTTTTAGGGATTGGGGACTGATGTCTTTACATAGTCCTTACTCAGCCTCTTACAATTCTTTTAAAAGTGTTACAAATATTGAAAAAAGTTTTTTTGTAATCTGTCTCTTACGTCATAGTCATTTTCCTCATCCTTTTCTGTTTTAATCTATTCCATTTCTCCCTATTTTTTCTCTTATCTTTGCTTTACTATATTGGCTGTTTTTACATTTTTAAACTAGCTCTTAGATATAAGTATTTGTTCCATCATTTTACATTTTTCTACTATATTAATTTTCTGGTATTTTATATAAATTGTAGTTTACTTATCTCTTTGTAAATATTAAATATATTTCTTAACTTACTTATTTTTAAATGTTTTTTAACAAAAATAATTGCTACAATGTTTTCCCACAGGTTCTCTTAAAACACCATGTCAATTATCACTATTTTTAAGATATTCTAAAATGTTAGCATGTATTTCTTAATTTTATACACAGTGATTTGAGGGTAAATTAATCTGCTGTTAGATGCTCTTTGTATTCTTGTTTTGCAACTACTTGCTAGATTTAGTTTTCTTGGTTTTTGAAAATTTTAAAAATAAAAATTTCAAAACAATTTGAGATTTACAGAAAAATTGTGATAGTATTATGGAAGGTACCCACATATCCCACACCCATATCCCCTAATATTAACATTTCATATTAGTATTCTGCATTTGTCACAATTAATGAATTAATATTGCTACATCATTTTTAACTAAACTCCATTCCTTATATTCAGAATTCCTTGGTTTTTACCTAAAGATGTTTAATTCTTCCAGGACCTCACCCACAGTATAACATTGCATTTAATGCTCATGCCTTCTCAGGTCCTCTTAGCTAAGACAGTTCTCAGACTTTTGTATTTAATGACCTTGACAGAGAGTTTTGAGGCATACAAATCAGGAATTTTGTAGAATTTCCTACAATTTAGAACCTCTTGATATTTTCTCATGTTTAGAGTTGTATTATTGAGAGGAAAACCACAGAGATAGCTAGAAATTTTTATCTAATGATGTTAAAGCTAGATATTATCAACATAAGATGATACATCCCATTTAATGTTGACCTTAATCACCTAATGGAGGTAGTGCTTGCCCTGTGGTTTCTTTACTAAGCTTACACCCTGTCCCAATGTATTCTTTAAGGAGTGAGAAGATATGATTCAACTTTTTAAGATTTATAATATCTACATAATTATTTGGCCTTCTCCACGAGATTTTGTCTCTTTTCTCTTATTTACATAATCCTTTCTTTATGTTAGTACTTATAGTATCCAACCCAATAGTACTTCATATTCTTGATCTATTTTTTTTTTTTTTTATTTTTTTTTTATTTGTTTTTTCTTTTTTTTTTTTTTTAAGATTATGCCATTGAGACCGCTTCAGTAGGCTCCTATATCTTTCTGGCATATCCCAAACATTCCAAACATTGTATTATTTTTAATACTTTCTTATTTCCTAGTAATACAAGATGTACCAGGCTTATCTTATATAATTCTTTGCTCCAGTCCTAGAACCAGCCAATTCTCTAAAGAGTTCTGGTGCCTTTTAATGAACAATAGTATTACAAACCAAGTGCTAGACTCTGAATGGGCTCTTTGTTATTTGGTGTTATTGTCTTAGCCAGTGGTCATTGTCATCTAAGCCCTCAAAGATGACAGAACAAGTAGCTATATGTGCACCATATGTGAATATACTGAGCGTGTGTGTGTGTGTGTGTGTGTGTGTGTGTGTACACATCAAAATTTGTATCTACATTTCTCTATGTAAACCTCTGTGTCTATGTTAAACTAAATGTAAGTTCATAATGAAATTGCCACTAATCTGTCACCACATGGATCATTTCAGCCTCCTACCATTGCTTATCTAAAATGGTGAGAAACCTGGGACCACTATCCACCACCCATTTACCTTCACTATTCGATTCCAATATACATGAATACAAAAACAACTTTATCTACTAAAGAACAGTGCTTCTGTACATTTCTCCTTGTCTTTAGATTTAAGACTACTAATTTCCCTTTATTTAGGTTACTTCCATATACTTTTAAAATGTGTATATTAATTGCTGTTTTACTTACAGCCCAGTGTATATATCAGGTGTATTTTTTATTTTTACATAAAAACATATTCTGTGATATTGATGTAAAAATTTGTACATATTAAATAAATTAAAATGAATAATTGTGGTATTTCATTTGGGAAATCCATGTTCTTTCAAGAGATAATTCAATGTGTCACTCTGTTGTTTATATCTATTTTCTTCGTATTCCTGATATCTTTTCATGTAAATGTTGGTGGGTTCTAAGTGGTTTGCAACAAATATTTTTATTTGATATATTTTATTATGAATTTGATTAATTAGCATCACAAAGATTTTAAATTAATATACATTGTATAATTTTATATTTCTATCTACATTTAAATTTCTTCAGTAGGAAGATTGGAATAACTAATATCTGATTGTTGCTATCCTTTGAATATTACATTTTTTCATTTTCTCTTCACTTCAATCTTACTGACATTATTTAGGTCTATATCTTTTACACTTTAAAGTCATCTTATGCTTTGTTACTAAATCAGATAGTGATTATTTGTTAAATATGTGAGTTTAGCTCATGCCCACACACATATGTAAATGTTAGATACATCTATTTAATTTTTTTCTTTGTAATTTTGTGATTGCATTCATTTTAAGTGTTTTGTCTTCATATGAATATTTTTCTTCAGTTTATATTATACTATGAAAATATTGGTATTATAATGTCTGAATTTTGTATTACAACACAATTAACTTTGGCTCAATTCATATATGCTAATATTTTCTCGCTGTTGACATTGGCTAATCATTAATCAACACATGAAACTATAAGGGTCAAATATGGGTAAGTGAAAAGAACACTTCACTTAGTGTTATTTTCTTGAACATACCAAACACAAATTTCCTTGTACTGCCTAAAGAACATCACGGCGCTTATCTTTACCCAGACATTTATTCAGACTGTTCATCCACTGTATTTTTTACCACAGTGATTCATTCTCAATATAAAATGGCTAATACAAAAAGGAAGAAAATTTTACTTTGGGCATCTGTTTTAACATTGTTCCAGAGAGAATGAGCCCATATAGTCCACTGCAAAACTTCATAGAGTTTGACTTATATTTTTCAGTATAAGAAGAATGACAGAACATTTATTTTTTTTTCTGCCTTTGAATCTATCTGATATGGTTTGTCTGGGTCCCTACTCAAATCTCATCTTTAATTGTAGCTCCCATATTTCCCACCTGTTGTAGGAGGGACCCAGTGGGAGATAATTGAATCATGGGGGCAGCTTCCTCTTTGCCATTCTCATGGATGTGAATAAGTCTCATGAGATCTGTTGTTTTCATAAGGACTTTCGCATTTCACTCAGCTGTCAGTATCTATTGCCTGCCACCATGTAAGATGTGCCTTTCACCTTCCACCATGATTGTAAGGCCTCCCCAGACACGTGGAACTTTGATCAATTAAACCTCCTTTTTTAAATAAATTACCCAGTCTCAGGTATGTCTTTGTCAGCAGTGTGAAAATGAACTACTATACTACCTAAATAAAATGTTATTTGAATGTAACAAATACCTCACTTAATAATATTATCTTTTGCTTTAGATAGATGTAAACAGAGAGAATTAAAATTACCTTTCAGGACTCATATCCGAAATGATTGATTAGTCTAGACTAAAGCTCTAATAACTCTAATTAGGTACTCTAACAACTTTCACTGTAAAGTGTAAACAGTATAATTATTGTCTTTCCCTAATTATTATCAACTTTATTCTTCTCTAACCTTCTTTATTATCTTACTAAAGTTAGATAACAAACATAAATTTAAAATATTATATATCCTATTGATGTGCTGCCAATACAAACATAAACATGGCCTACTATCTGAGTTCACTGAGCTCTTACTATAGAGTAAAAGACAAGATACACCAAAAATGTCAATATAATTTCTTGTGTGGAATAATAAATGTGTTTATGGCTTCTTTAGAATGTTTTCAGTATAGTGTCTGTTATTATTGTGTTTTTAAAGAAGCATTAAAAATTTCAAGGAATGTACAATAATACATATTTTAATTTAGTTTATAAAATTATCTATGTCAAATATCATTTTTATTCTCTTTTATTCTGCTTTAAAGATCCCAAATTGATAATCAGAAGGCTGCTTTGAAGGGCTTATTCCAAAAAGGTGCCTTAATTGTCATAGCTCACATTTAGGCAGATGAGCCAAAGCATAAATATTACAATTGCTACTTTTTAAAGGACAAGGACAAAATTCAAAGGCTTAAGACTAATTTATGCTACAGGCAGCACATCTTGAATATAAAGCAAAAGAATGTTGCTGAACTTGCTGAACTTTTGTCAATCACTTGTCTCAGTCTTAGTTTTAATACTTATATTCACAGAATTCCCAAGGAATAAAAATACTTTCTGTGCTCTATTTATAAGAGAAAAAAATAGGTTCTATTCCCCCAGGCTGACAATGTTATTTTAAATATCCAGTTTATCAAAATTAATCAAATTAAAATCATGTAAGCACTCCAATTTAATTTATCTTATATTGCTGGGTGAAAATACACTTGAAGGCCGGGCGCGGTGGCTCAAGCCTGTAATCCCAGCACTTTGGGAGGCCGAGGCGGGTGGATCACGAGGTCAAGAGATCGAGACCATCCTGGTCAACATGGTGAAACCCCGTCA
>NW_016107348.1:9109290-9155103 GCF_001604975.1 Cebus imitator
AATAACAAATCCCTAATGTTATGTTTTAATAATATATATAAATTTAGAATTATCATGTTTGTAGTTTTTAATGAGTTGTATTGTTTCTCTTGATTCTCGTCACATGGTGGTTGGAGAAGGAAAAAAAAGGGCTACAAATAAAAAATGACTCCATAATTTCACCACCTAAAGTAGCCATTACTTTTATATGCTTTCTTTCTTAATCTCTTTACTCTCTTTCCCTCCTTACCCACAAGCTGTTCCAGCCTCTCTTCAATGTGTCCCCCCATCTTCCAAGGGTCTATAGGGCACTGAATAATATGTGATTACAAGCAGGATACTTGAGGTCTTGTGCTTTAATCTCCTATTCATGAGCTTGCTTTAACAGTTGTGTGAGCACCAGGCCACCAGAACCCAGCTCTGCTCCGTTTCTACTCCCCACTACTACCACTGTAGTTGTTTTCTTAATTATAAAAACATGAGGAAAAGATTCCAACATGTCAAATTGATACTAAGAAATGTTTGAGAAGAATCAAGGCAAATAATATATGTGTATTTCAATTCCTAGCATATTCAAAGGCCCTCCGTGGAGCCAGCTGTTTGATGGCTGGCCACTCTAGCGCGGTCAGAAGAAACTAACACGTGTCCCATTCCCCTTCCTGTCAGCAGTCCAGCAAGAACTTGAGCAATTTTGGGCCAAATTTATCTGAGCCAAAGAAGAGAAAGAATTCTTCTACCTTAGCCTAAACTTTGCCTTTCTTAAGTACTTAAGTTATAATAGAAATGTAATCTTTTTAAAATGCTTTATTTAGGTAGGAGTGACCACAAAAACCTTAAGATACTTAATGTATTCAACTTGATGTGTTGGGAATAAGTATGTATTAGTTTCTTGCAGCAAAAATTTCCTAAAACCTGCAAGCTTACGGTCTGCCCACATATGACCCCATAAACCATTACATCATAATCTAAACTTATTAAAAAGTTAAATTATTCAGTTTTACCTAAAAGTATGTATGACTAATATGTCGGGCTGTGAAAATCTGAATTGAATATTGTTTCAATCTCTTTTCATTAAATATATAATTTTTTGTTGTTGTCCTTATCTTTGCTTTTATACACATTTATGAGATCTTATTCAATTTGCACTTAAAAATATATTTTAAAATGTTTATTTCATATTCATTTATGTTAAAATGATTATTTAAATGGCAAAATATGTTGGATTATTTCTTAAGTCTTTTATCAGTCTCCAATATCTTTAATAATCTATATTAATATTAAACAATAGGATTAAAATAATGACTGATTTTTTGGGTTTTTTTTTTGAGATGGAGTCTTGCTCTTGTAGCCCAGCCTGCAGTACAGTGGTGTGATTTTGGCTCACTGCAACCTCCCAGGTTCAAGTGATTCTCCTGCCTCAGCCTCCAAGATCATTCAAGGACTTAGCATTTCTTTACATGTTGTTGGACACAGGAGTCAGTTCCTCACTGGCTGGAGAATTCTCCACAGGAAAGCTTATGATTTGTCATCTGTTTGTCAACCAGAGGGGACAAGTAGGAGACTAAGCAAGGCTGAGAGAAAGCAAGTAATATAGAAGTCACAGGTCTTTAGTAACTAATGATATCCCATTAATATGTGGTATTCCGTTACCACAAGCAAGGAACAAACTATAGCATACACTCAAGGGATAGATAAATATAGATTTAGATATAGATATACATATACACATAAAACATTTTAAGTTTGGCGATATACACACACACATTATACTAGAAAACAAATATCACTAGGACCTACGTTAGAGGCTACCTCTCGTACCTTTCATAATCTTATAAGAATTTTGTGTGTGCGTGTCTGTGTGTGTGTGTATGTGTGTGTGCGTGTGTGTGTAACATTCTTGGACTTTTGGGTTTTCAATATATTTTTAAATTTAATTTATTGTATGTTTTTGTCAAGACATTTTAACATAAATATAAAAGTTTTGGATGATAAAATCAGAGTAGACATGTCATACATATACTCAAATATATCAAATAATTGAATACAGTTTCAGTAATAGTCAAAAAAAAAAAAAAACGCTTTTCCTGTTAAATTGATTCATGTTTACTGTATATTTATTTTTCTTCTTTTTTAATGTTGCATGTTCTATTTCTGGGAATTTATTTTTAAATATTCAAATGGAATGTAGAAATATCTAACTCTAGGCAGAGGAATATTAAATTATGGGTTATGCTACACGGAAATCTTTCAGGGTTACTTTATCAATGTCCTGTAATAATATCTTATGAGGGTTTTAGAACTGTTAGGGATGAAGCTATTCAAATTAAATAAAACCCTGGCAAGAAGATTTATGTTTTTCTAACTGTGCATAAATGTAAAAGATAACATTTAATTAATTGAAATAAATGATACTGATTATTAAAGGAGGTTATAGCCTTGTTATACATATGATAGTCTCAAGAAAATATGCTGCTATTCTGAACTTTTAAAATGTATTTGAATGAAGAATATTCATGTAAATGTAATTTTAAATAAAAGTTCATCATAATCTTCTTTGTATTGACACAAACAATATCTATTCTTAATTACCCATAAAAAGGTGTTTTTTTTTTTAACCTACAAAGTTGAACTATTTTCTCCCTTCAATTTTATAGATAACCATGTTGTAAGAATATGTGTAATCCCTTTGTTTTCATATATTTTTTTTTATTGAGGCAGGGTCTCGCTCTGTTGCCAAGACTGGAGGGCAGTGCCGGGATCCTGGCTCACTGCATGCTCTGCCTCCCTGGTTCAAGCGATTCTCACGCTTCAGCCTCCCAAAGAGCTGGGATTACAGGTGTGTGCCACCATGCTGGGATAATTTTTTGTCTTTTTTTCTACAGACAGGGTTTCACCATGCTGGCCAGGCTTGTCTCAAACTCCTGGCCTCAACTGATCCACATCCTCGGCCTCCCAAAGTGTTGGGATTACAGGCACGAGCCACCAGGCGGAGCCTGTTTTTATCACTTTTAATTTCAAGTATTTGGCTTAAGCCATATATATTGGATAGTATTTTCCATTCCTAGAATTATACTTCATCAAATAAATGCCAAGTGTATTACTTATAATGCTTATCTATTGAACTATGAAATTACTATCTCTATCATGTATATAATTAATAGGGTAACTAATATATACATGTTTGAAAAAACATTAAACAAACAAAAAAGTAGACCCATCACACTAGACTATTTACTTAATTCACCTCTTAAAATATCCTTCTATCTATTTAAACCTTTCAGTATTTAGTAGAATCTCTGGATACTTTAAACTACATTTTCAAAAAATTTCAAATGGTTTCTAATTTACATTTCGATCTTTCACTCTAAATATATTCTGCCCTCGATTATGCCAAAATAATATAAACATGGAAAAATGTTTGGGTGCCTTCCTGCTTGCAATTTATGAATTACATGTACATACTACATACTACCTTGCATGACTACAAGATTTTCCATAATACTTACAATTCCTTATTTTTTGCCAAGACAGAATTAGTGACTGCTCCTGTAGTTAGTAACTTAGCCTTTCATCTAATCCGTCACACATTCGTTTATTCACGAATTGCTCGATAGTGTGGTATGCACTGGAGACGCCAGGTTGCATGAAATCAGAAATTGCTATTATTGAATAATTTTTTCACACATAATGTTTACAACTCTTATTCTCAAAAAGAATTTTTTAAACACTGAAGAAAATCCATCTACCTACCACAGTTGCCAAAAAGCCTGGCATCTAAGTTTTAAATGAAATAAACCTGGATTGTATTATAATGCAAGGGTCATTCCATTATGCTTCCATTTCAGATTATGATTTTCTCTTTCTGACACTGTCACATAAAATAATTTCATGTCTCTCATTCCTATTGATTCTCCTGTGTGAGGAAATTATTTCTCTTTTATTCAGTACTGTGTTTTGTATATAACAGTTGTTGGACTTAAAATTTAGTATTTTTCTAAAACTTCCTACACATCCAAAATGTCTGTTGTAATTGATACCCAGATAAGTTTCAGGTCACTGGATAATCAGTAGCATTGTGCTGAGCAAATGACCAGATATGTAAGCAGATCAGTAAGTGACTACATGTCCTGCTCTACTTTTGGATTTCCTCTATTTGCAATGAGTTACCCATGACTGTTCATACTAACTTCAGCATTAGATAACAGTAGTGAAAAATTACATTTTAAATTTAGCAAATTTGTGCTAAATCACCACCCAAAACTGTTTGAATATGTTAAAATCTATAGGGTTATATTATATAAAAATGAAGTAAAATATTAGAATTCTTTTAAAATAGGCAGGTTGTTTTGTGTTGTCTTAATTTATGAAAGTAGATAAGCAATGTTGTTATAAAGAATTAAAAGAGCCTACCACAGTCAGATATTTAAGGTAGTATTTTAGTTCTAAAATTGAACCAAACTTTTATGCTGGTCATTTACTATGGTTGAGATTGCTATGTTTCTATAAAGACAAATATAATTATTAAGGCTGTTTAAATTATATTGTTTTTAATATAACATTTTCCCCCATTCTATAGAGCAACAAATCATATAATAAAGTAGATACAATACTATGTCATATATCATATTACATTCTTTTGGCCTGTATCGGTATAACGAGTTCAAGTCTTCAGGGCCAAGAGAAATAATCTCATCATTATAGGAGAGTTCATAAACCCAGTGTGAGGACCAGGATCTCTATCACATTCATCATTTTGGTTTATTTTGATCACATAAGTAAACTTGGTATACTTAGGAATCATATATCTTTAACTTTCTAATTAACACTTCAAAAAAATTGATAAATAGATATATTGCACAGTTAATTAAGATTTTCATAGGCAATCTTCGTAAATTGCTTCTGGTTTATTGGGATTACTAAATACACCTAAAAGAATTAATAAGAAAAAATGTATAGAATTATTACCTTTGGCCAAGAATAAATACTTACACATTCTGTTATTTAGTAATAGTTTCACAGACTTAACATTTTGTTGAACTTTTGGGTTAAAACAGAATTTTTCATTTGAAAGCTAATGTTAAACTCTGTATATTTCATTCTAGGAAAAGCCAAAATACTTTCACCCCAAAGAAAAGGTGACATTTCCATTTTGTACAGTCTGCTAAAAATGCCACACTAGCTAGAGTTTTAATTCATGTCAGTGAGTTATGCACAGATTGATTTTAAATGTAGCATTTTATTGCTATAGAAAGAAAAAATAGCATTTCCTTCAAAATCAGATTAAACAGATATGTAACGGGATTTTGGTTACAGAGTTGAATTTTTGTCGGGTATGCTTTACGAAATGTTCTTTCTGCATTTACTGTCTGCTTAAAATATCAGCTATAAAGACCCTGAAGGGCAGGTGCTGAATTGCAGACTGAGACTTTATTCCATCTGTGTAAAAGGTTACTACCACACTGCAATGCTTTACATAACCTTAACAATCCACAACTTCAACTCTGTTTCAAGGCTACTTCATACTTTAACTTGGTAGGATATATTTCAATATAATATTTAAATACATATAGAATATCATCTTATTTTCATAAGTGATTAATCACATACTGTATAGTTGCCATAATTTCATTAACTCAGTGTAGATTATATGTGCATGTGTGCATGTGTGCACAGGCTAAAAATTCTCACAGCAAAATGTTTTCTTATAGTTAATTATATTTGTTCATAATGTATTTATCTTTAAAGATCATTCCAGTCACTTGCAGACACTGAACTCAGTATTGAAAGGGGTAGAGAGAAGTGTTATTTATTTCTCAGCTTAAATAAGCTTTATTTCACAAAAGCAGTAATCAAAAAAGCGGTATTGAACCAATACCACAAATTTCAACTGTATGTATTCTCATATTATATAACCCTTGCAGGTGATTAGATTTTTCAGTGTTCATTTGATATATTCTACTTTGGAAATTTCTTTTGTTAGTATGAAGGCTAGCTCATTCTAAATATTACAAAACTTTTTCTTGTATTTTTCTCTGTATCATATGCAATTCCATTTCCATTAGGTTAAATTTTATTTTTGGTATCCATATCTTTTGTTTCAATATATTCTGATTCAGTGCTAAGTAACATTTACTCATGATCCTATCCCTTCAGATGTGGAGCCCACCCTACCCTACCCATTTCTACACATAATAGTTGTTCTCAATTCTATTTCCTGTCATATTTTGTTGGATCTTCTCTTTCCTCTTGATATTATACTTTCTTACTCAGCTGAACAAGAGAAAGCCTTCTCATTCTGATTCACTAGATATATACACTTAATTACCTCAACATATCAATCCTTGAAGCAAGTTAAAATTTTAAAGCACATTTTTTTTTAAATTCTGAATCACATTTATTGATTTGTGTATGTTTGACCAACCTTGTTTTCCAGGAATTAATCCTACTTGATCATGGTAAGTTAACTTTTTGAGGGGATATATGCTACTGAATTTGATTTGCCATTATTTTGCTGAGGATATGTGTGTCTATATTCATCAGGGATATTGGCTTGTAGTTTTCTTTTTGGTTGTTCTCATGTCTATACCTGGTTTTTGTATCAGGGGATGCTGGCTTCATAGAATGGGTTGGGGAGGACTACGTTATCCTTCGTTTTCTGGGATAGTTTTAGTAGAATTGGTACCAGTTCTTCTTTGTAAGTCTGATAGAATTCAGCAATGAATCTATCTGGTCCAGAGCTTTTTTTGGTTAATATATATATATATATATTTTTATTGCTGATTCAATTTTGGAACTCGATCATGGACGCTTCAGGGTTTCAGTATCTATCTCTCTGTTTCAATCTTAGGAGGTTGTGTGTTTCAGGAATTTATCTATTTTCTCTAGACTTTCTAGTTTATTTGCACAGAGGGGTTTATAATAGTCTCTGAGGATCTTTTGTACCTCTGTGAAATTGGTTGTAATGTAACCTTTGTCATTTCTAATTGTGCTTCCTTGTATATTCTTTCTTTCCTTGTAAATATAGCCAGCAATCTATCAATCTTGTTTATCCTTTCAAATAACCAAATTTTGTTTTCATTAATTTCTTGTATGGATTTTTGGGTCTCAATTTCCATTCAGTTCTCCTCTGATTTTAGTTACTTATTTTCTTCCACTGGCTTTAAGATTAGCTTGTTCTTGTTCTACTAAGTCCTCTAAGTGTGATTTTTAGTTTGTTAATTTGATATCTAACATTTTGATGTAGATGTTCAGTGCTATAAACTTCTGTATTAAAACTGATTTTGCTGCATCCCAGATTTTGGCATACAAACAGGCAAAAGCTGGAAGCATTCCTCTTAAAGAGAGGAAAAAGACGAGGATGCTCACCCTTAACTATCCTATTCAAAATAGAGCTGGAAGCCCTAGCCACAGCAATCAGACAAGAGAAAAAATAAAAGGCAACCAAATAAGAACAAAATAAGTTGAATTACCTCTCTTTGCAGATAACATTATTCTATATCTAGAAAACTTTAAATATCTTGCCAAAAGTCTCCTAGAACTGATAAATGACTTCAGTAGTTTCAGTATACAAAATCAATGTACAGAAATCAGTAGCATTTCTATATATTAATAATGTTCAAGGTAAGAGCCAAATCAAGTATGTAATCCCATTTTCAATAGCTGCACGCATGCACGCACGCGCACGTGCACACACACACACACCCTAGGAATATACCCAACAAAAAGATGAAAGATCACTGCAAGGAGAACTACAAAACACTGTTGAAAGAAATGACAGATGACTGTATTAGTTCATTCTCACACTGCTATAAAGAAATATCCATTGGGTAATTTATTTAAAAAAAAATAAGCTTAATTGATTTGCAGTTCCATAGACTGTACAGGTAGCTTGTCAGGATAGGCCTCAGGAAATTTTCAGTCATGGTGGAAGGTGAAGGGGAAGAACGTGCATGTTACATGGTGGAGTAGGAAGAAGAGAGAGGGGGGAGGTGCTACACAGTTTTAAACATCCAGATCTCATGAGAACTCACTCACCATCATGAGTACAGCAAGGGGGAAATCCTCCCCCTTGATCCTATTACCTCCCACCCAGACCCTGCTCCAACACTGGGGATTACAGTTTGACAAAGCATTTGGGTAGGGCCACAGAGCCAAACCATATCGCCATATCAATGACACAAACAAACAGCAAAACAGGACGGGTGCAGTGGATCATGTCTGTAATTATAGCACTTTGGGAAGCCAAGGAAGAGGATCCCTTAAGTGCAGGAGTTTGAGACCAGCCGGGGCAACACAGCAAGATCCCCATCTTTAAAATAAATGTTTAAAAAGTAGCCAATCATGATGACACATGCCTGTAGTGGCAGCTACTCAGGAGGCTGAGATGGGAGAATCAGGAGGTTGAGGCTGCAGTGATCCATGATCATGCAACTGCACTGCAGCCTGGGTGACAGAGTGAGACCATGAAAGAAAGAAGGAAAGGAAGGAAATGAAAGGAGGAAGAAAGAAAAGAAAGAAAGAAAGAGAGAGAGAGAGAGAGAGAAAGGGAGAGAGAGAGAGAGAGAGAAATAAAGAAAGAAAGAAGAAAGAAAGAAAAGAGAAAGAGAAGGAAATAAAAGGAAAGGAAGACAAACATTCCATGCTCGTTGTTAAAATGGCTATCTGCCCAAAGCTATCTAAAGACTCAACAACATTCCTATCAAATTACCAGTGTCATTCTTCACAGAATTAGAAAAACATATTCTAAAAGTCATATGGCAAAATATAGACTGAATAGCCAGAAAGAACAAAGCTGGAGACATCACATTACCTGGCTTCACACTGTGCTCTATGGCTATAGTTACCAAGACAGCATGTTACTTGTATACAAGCAGACACATAGACCAAAGGAACAAAAAGAACCCAGAAGTAAAGCTACACGCTACAGTTATCTGATATTCAACAAAGTCAACAAAAATAAGCAATGGGCAAAAGACTCTCTATTAAATAAATGGTGCTGGGATAGCTAACTAGCCATATGCAGAAGAATGAGACTGGACCCCCATCTTACAACAAAGACAAAAATTAAGTAAATATAGATTAAATATTTAAATGTAAGTGTTCAAACTATAAGAATTGAGAAGAAACCCTAGGAACATTGGACATAGGCCTTGGGAAATAATTTATGATTAAATCCTCAAAAGCAACTGCATCAAAAACAATTGGCATGTGGGACCTAAATACACTAAAGATTTCTGTACAGCAAAAAACAAAAACAAACAAACAAAAAAACTATGTAAAGGGTAAACAGACAACTTACAGAATGGGAGAAAATATTGACAAACTGTGCAACTGAGAAAGGTCTAATATTCAGAATCTATAAATTGCGTCAACAAGTCAGCAACGATAAACAAGTAACCCCATTAAAATGTGGACAAAAGACATGAACAGACATTTCTCAAAAGATGACATACAAGCCGGCAACAAACATGGAAACAGTCTTCACATCACAAATCATCAGAGAGATGCAAATCAAAACCAGAATGACATACTATCTCACATCAGTCAGAATGGCTATTAAAAAGTCAAAATACGGCTGGGAATGGTGGCTCATGCCTATAATTCCAGCACTTTGGGAGGCCAAGGTGGGAAGATTACTTGAGCTCAGAAATTTGAGACCAATCTTGTTTCAGAGATAATTCTTCTGTTCTTTTTCAATAACTCTAATTTATTTGGAGAAGCAAAAGGACCAAGGATATAGTTTACCATTCAATGTCTATTTTTACATCTACAAATGACCAGCCTGCGTGGCTTAAAAAAATCCTTTTCTGGGGAAGAGAATGGAAGGTTACTGTAAGAAATGAAGCCATGGAAAAGAGTGAGGATGAGGCTACTTTAATATATCCACAGTGCTATTTGAAAGGTATGAGACTGGGTTTTATTTTAAGACGTAATCCTTAAAACTATATACTGCTCGAAGACTAAATTTCTAGTTATGTTTTAAACAGAGGTTCAATGATAAAATTGTTCATTTGTTTGGTTTTTGGACTTAAAACATATTTTATTCTGCCTATGTGATTTTTTTTAAAGTCACATTTGAGAATATCAAAAATAGAATTGCCCATGATTGTCTCCTTCCATGTAGAATCATACATGGGAGGTCGTTTATATTTTTATGTACAAAGTAGTCCATTAGCTTTACAATAGTCATTATTTGTTTTAAAAGATGACAAGTATTTGCTGTTTATATATAGTCCTGTGGATTGTCTGGTGATCTGTTCAGGAAAATTCAGCTGAAATGGCCTTGTTGTGTTCTGCTCCACTATCTTTTAAATTCCAGGGCTGAAAATGAATGTGTGTCCTCTATAAAATACACACTTATCTGACTGTATTAGACAGACACACAAGAGCCTGAGATAATTATATTAATATATGTACAGCCTGATTGAACTGTAGAGTCCTCATACAGTTGTTGGTTAAAATAAGTCACCTGTCCAAGTATGGCAATGACCAAAACTCTTGTTGTATACTGGGAGGCACTGGAAATAACAGCAAATTCTGGACATGTACACCTCTCTTACAGGAGAAAAATAATTGAAAATAATAAAGCAATTTATGATTTTCTTACCTCCCTCAACAAAATGTAATATTTGATACAATCAAAAATAACTGAGGCACAAACTCTGTTGTGCTCTTTCTAGTTTTCATATGCAGTGTTTCCTGCCTTTGATAGAGCTTTCATGCACTTTATGTTCTCATCCATGCAAAGCTGTGGGGTACTCAGTTCTGTCCTTCAGGCATGTAGAACCTAGTTCTTTAGACTTACACATTCTTCAGCACCCAGATCTGTCAAGTGATTTTAGGTCATGAGGATTAGGTTTTTGAAACTGATTCCTTCCACCAGAAGAATTTTGTTCTCTGTGTTCTATATATATCCATGTGACAGCAGAGATTTGATTTTAAGCACAATTCCCTATTTTCCCTCAAGCAGCTCATCTCTCATAAAATGTCTTGTGTTAAAAATTATTTTTGATACCTTAATTTTCCATTCTGTAAGGCCAATACTATAGGGCAGTGGGGGACTTTTTTGGTTTTTCTTTCCTCAGAAAAGCTCCTCTTTATGGCTGAGCTTAATCCTCAGTCATAGCAAGAAGAGGCAAGTGTGTCCAGGAAATAAAGGATCCAGTGACTGTCAGCTCACTTCAGCTCAGCTTCCTTCTTCTGGAGTTGCAAGTCCTCTGTTCCACATTTCTCCAGTATATTTTGATATGTAATTAATGTGATTTTCCAGGCTTCCTTAATTCTTTGTGTAGTAGTATTGGACCGTAGCAATTTACTCTATCTTAATCAAGGGGAAAGAGCTGTAGAAATATTCGCATATATACAGGACTCCAAAAATTAAAAATAACATAATTGCTATACTGTTACCAGAAATTAAAGATTTCATAATTGAATTACTAACTTTTGAATAATATGCAACAATATAACTATTTAAAATAGACTGTAATTGTTGAATAGTGAAAATGAGTTTTCAGTTGAAAATCTGACCTAAACTTCAAACTTAATAGTTAATCTTGTTTCAGAGTTAATTCTTCTTTTTTCTCAGTAACTCTAATTTATTTGGAAAAACGCAAGGATCAATGATACAGTTTACCATTCAATGTCTATTTTTACATCTAAGAGTTAACAGCAATTATATAACATTAAAAATCTTATTACATTATGATAGCCGGCTCCTACTACCTCAAGTTCACAAATTTATTTGAACATGCATGTTAATAATCCAAAAGCATACACACACAAAAAAAGCTAAAATGAAGAAAAACTCAAATTGAACCAAATAGTCAATTTGGCTAAATATAACCTGTAGGCAGTTTATATTTAAATTTTTTAAAAAGAGTAATGGAAAACCCAGTTTTTTATTTAGTAAAATAACTAAAAGAATTTAAAAGAAAATTTTGATGATGTCTAAGAGTTTTAGAAACATGCAACTCAATTTTATATACAACACAGCTGAACTGCTATTTTTAAATGTTTCATGTGCTTTATGTGATGGTGGTTATTTCATTTTTAATTGTGTTTGCTGCATTTCTTAAGACACATGCTTTATTGCTTTAATAGACACTTTTCTCTTAAAACAGCTGTTTATACAAAATGATTATTTTTCTCTCACACACAATTTTAAATACAAATAAAACAGAGCTGATATATCAACTCTAGAGTGGGATACAGGTGACAGTTATCAAATTGCTCTGCTCTCCTCGTCATAGTTCTTTCCATAGTTCAAGATGAGCTCCTCCTACAACCATTTCTACATTGCAATCAAAGAGAAAAAAAGACAGAAAAGTAGAAGACAAGGCTTCTATTTGGTTAGAAAAAAGGGTGGGGAATGCAACTTTAAGTTTCATCCTGATGTAAAAGACTAAAACTGGTGAGTTTTTTTAATATGAAAAAGAGGAAACCTTAAGAGAATAAAACAACCTATTTAGAAGATAAGAATCAACCATTCTGTTAGCTACATATATGAAAATTGATAAGGCTATCTGGAATCAATTAGACCCTTTTAATTAACAATATTAACACCAGAACTGTTGATTATCACCTATTAAAAAGCCTGGCTTTCTAATCAGATCGTGGTTTAAATTGTAATTGTCTTTAAATATTACTAATTTTTCTGAGTTTTTTGATCATTCAAATATAGTGTAATTATTTCTTCCAGATAAAAGCATTTCTGTAATACAGTTGTGCTCTTTGATTACAAAATTGATGGAGACTAAGCAAAGAAAGAAAGAAATGTGGCAGTAGTAAAAATGCAGGGGAAATATGTCAGTATTCCAATTTACATCTGGCTATTACGTCAGCATGTCAGTTTACATCTGGCTGATATTATGATGACAACAGATCTGTTAGGGCAAATGGTTTCCTGACAAGCTACTTAATTAGAATTACAATCATCTTCCCAGAAATGGTCCTTAAAATAAATTGTCTACTGTAAATGGATGAAAGTAAATAGTTTGCTTCTCCTCAAATGTCCTGAAATAAAGGAGCCAAAGACAAAAGTCTTATAAATACCATAATTTTCAAAATTGAAATGTGAAAGAAGCAGTTAACATTAGATAACATTAAGTGCTGCTGTGATTGAATTGTTTTTTCTTATGCCACTTAAAAAAATTGTGTGGATAAAGTGATTCTGTCACAAACTGTCATTACGCTGGTGATTTATTCACAATGCTTCTACGTCAGTGAAAAATAAAGGTGCTTAGATTATTTTTAAATTAAATGTAATGTAGCACAGTATAAGACTGTGTAAGTATTCTAAATGGTTTCAAATCTAAAAACCTGTATTTACTATTAGGATAACCCTGAAAAACTCATCTCTTTCAGGTAATTTTCTCATCTATAAATTGGAGACAGTTTTTCTTCCTAAGATATTTGTGAGAATCATAAAAATGCAACATCACTTAAAATAATGAATATAAAATACAAATACAGAAAAAATATATTTTAATACACTGTATTGCACTGCTTTTTATTTTTATGGCAAAAAATAATTTTTCTTCTCTATGGCTTTAGAGTATTTGGGTAAAATTGATTGAATAATATCTATTAATCCTAGAACTTTGGGAGGCCAAGGAGGGTGGATCAAGAGGTCAGGAGTTGGAGACCAGCCTGACCAACATGGTGAACCCTCGTCTGTATTAAAAATGCAAAAATTAACCGGGTGTTGTGGCTTGTGCCTGGAATCCCAGCTACTCAGGAGGCTGAGGAAGGAGAATCGCTTGAACTAGGGAGCGGGAGGTTGCAGTGAGCCGAGATCATGCCACTGCACTCCAGCCTGGGATAACAGAGCAAGACTCCATCTCAAAAAAATAATAATAACAACATTAAAAAACTATTAAATAAGAATATAAAGTAAAGATTATGAAACTTTAAAATTGATAAGGATGCTATGTGTCATCTTGGCCCAAATTCCTCTGTGACTATTACCATTTTTATAATACTAAAGACTTTGTCTAAAAGTTATGACAAAAAACACAATTACTTTTGCACCAACCTAATATAACTGCCAAGAAAAAAGCAAACCATCTTTGCTGAAGTTTTTATTCACATGAATATATGTTTGAGAAGGACAAAATTTTAAATAGAAATAAATCTTATTCATATATTTATCTACACTATTGTGCACATAATAAAAATTTTAAAAAATAGGAATTAAAAACTTTAAGTGAAAAACAAATAGATATGTATTATGGTACTTATTCCCAAATGCCAATGGAACAATTTGCAATGGATACTTCACGGTGATGACTACTAAACGGTTTACATATTATCAACATATTTCTCTTGTCTGAATAAGTAAAAGCTAAATTGAGTATACTACCTACATTAGATTACTATCAGAATGGATGAAGACTATAATTTAAGTTTAGCTGTTTCCTTTATTATTTATTTTTCAAAATTTACAGTGTGCTAAACATGGAGATGTATTTAATTGATTCATCCAATATTTCCCATTGAATATTTGAAAAACATAATATTTTAAGTATAGAGGGGTATTTAAACATCAATTAACAATTATACATTTTAAGTGTCTAGTAGGATTTCAAATGTTGTTACATCTATCGGAATAGCCTCACTGCTCCTCCTGATGACATTGTCAACAAGTAAATGCTATAAATTACATGAACATCAAAAATACAATTTATGTATTTATATTTTATATTTATGTAGAAAATTGTATGTGAAAAATGTTATTTTTGATAAAAGAAATATTGAAAAACGTGCTGTATGTATTAGGTTTATTTATACCACACATTAAATGAAGAACTGAAAAAAATCCCAATGAAAAATAAAATGTTATGTATAATTATAGTATTAAAGTAATTAAATTATGCAAATCTTCTACACTATATATAATCTCAAAATTGTTAAAATAAACATTTATAAAGGAAAATCCCTAATAAAATATTGTTTCCAAACATGAAGAGATTTTTTTAATTAGCTCTCTTTTTATTATATTATACTGTGAAAACCCAAGGGTTGAATTTCTGTGAATTTTTTACTGATATTTTGTTCTGTTTCCCTTGCTGAGGTTTTGGTAACTCTAATTTAGCAATTTTTTTCTTTTTTACCTTACTTAAGTTTATCTAGTCTGTAGCTCTCTCAGCATGTAACCAATATTCTGTCCAATAGGTGGGAAGATTTCTACTTCTCCTACCATTGTTTGTTCTGTCAGTCAAATGAAACAATCACTTAGAGAAAGAAAATCTAGCAGACAAAATATGATTTAGGAGTAAAGTTGGTAATAAGCCAGATGCTGCTGGTCATTCAACAGTTCACTGTTTGGAAATTGCATTAATTATGAGCATTCAAATTAGAAAAAGATGGTATTAGAAAGTTGATTAAGAGAAGCAATATAAAGTGTCTTTTTCTAACAGGAAATTCTACCAGACAAATTAGATACCTTGACCAACTCCTCCGTAAATCAATTTTTTAGAAGTCTAAACATATTTTAAATTGCATTACTGAAAAAACAGTGAAATAGACTAGAATAAAAGCTAAAATTGGAGGCAAAATAACAATTCTATGAGGTAAATCTGGCTAGTTTAAAAGCAGATCTATTCTGAACCTTGCTGAAATTTAGTTTATGTTTTGAAGATTGTGCAATGGTCTCAAGATAGTAAGTAAACCTAAACACTTCCAAATGAGCAATTAATAAGAATAAAAATGAAATCTATAATAATATACTGGTGTTCAGGAGAAACATTTTAATAAAATAATGTAATTTTTCTAGGAGTAATATAAACAATATTTCATATGTCAATAGTTTATTTTTCTATATGTAATATTTAAAGAAATTTCTTCATGAGCAGAAAGAATGCACCTCTCTGAAAGATACAGCTGGCCTCCATTGCAAGATATTTTCTAGTTCTGAAATTATAAGAATGAAACCTGAGATTAAAAAAAAAGATAAAGAGCTGTGACAAAAATCTCCAAAGAGTACAATTATGTTCAAGATATTAAGGGCACAGAAGTAAATTGCCAATGACCTCATCAAAAGATTAAGAGGGCCATTGCAAAGAAAAAAAGACAAATCAAAGGTGAACTGAGTTTTTAAAATCTGCAACTAAGCCACTTCAAGCTTAATCTCTACCTCAATTGAATGATTTAGAATCCTTATCTAGGTGCCAAACACACACATACATTCACACACACACACACACAAACACACACACACACACGCCCACCATACAGATATTGCCTTTCTCCAAAATGTGAAAAAAAAAAAAAAAAAGATTATAATTTATGGAAAAACAGAAAAGACATAAAATGGCACAGTTAAACTAAACCACATTAATAATTATGTTAGATATAAATAGCATATTTACCCTAAGTAAAAGGTAGAGGTTATCTAGCTAAAAATATTTTCTTAAAAGCAAAACCCATATATTTATAAAACTGTTTATTAAAACCCAATTTAAATATAAAGATGCAAAGTAATTGAAAAGATGCACCATGAAAATTGATGTGCTGTGTTATTTAAAAAAAGGAACTAAATAGATAGGAGACTTCATTAATAAAATAGAGGGCATTTTATGTTGAAAGTCATGGCAATTTCATTAAGATGACTAAACAATTTTAAATGTATTTATGAAACAAAAGGCAAAGATAAATTTTTTATGAAACACAATTTACACAACCAAAGGGAGAAAAAGTGAAAGTTAAAATTACAGTTCGAAATTTTAGCATTCCTTTGTAAGAACTGATGAAGCAAACTGTAAGATTATAGAAACTTTTGACAACGTTATCAATGGATACATGTCCTAGGTTGCATTTTTCAAACACTCTTAAAAAATAAATTCATGATATACCTTATTTTCAAGTGAACATGGAACTTCTACCAAGATAGTCTATGTCCTAACTTATAAAACATATCAAAAATAAAATCCAGTGGATAGGATACATACATACATTTTTGCTCAAATGCTATTAAATTAGAAATCAATAGCAAACAAAATCAAAACACCCCAATATATTCAAACTAATGATGTTTTAAAAGCACCAGCAAATTTTAACTGTGAATAAAAGTATTAACTTTGAAATTGGAAATAAGCAAAAATACAAAAAAAAAAAAAAAAAAAAAAAAAAAAAAAAAAAAAAAAAAAAAAAAAAAAAAAAAAAAAAAAAAAAACACACACACAAAACTGGAGAGAGAGAGGAGAGGGGAAAGAGAGAAACACCAACTGCCAATATTAAGGAAAGAAAGCCTAGCAGAACGTCAAGATCGACTGGGTGAGGAGCTCACCTGTCCAAAACGACCATTTAGTGGAAAAAAACTATAAAGCAACATCATTTCCAAGTGACTGGGGCAGAGAGCAAGTTAAAAAGCATTTTTTTTCCCCAAGAAAATCTACTAAATCTTGGTAAGAACAGCGGCAGTCTATGAAATTTGAGCCTGACAAGTTCTCATTTCCCTCTGCCCAGCTTCTTGTGTTACCGAAGTTCTACCACAAGCGAACATTGCCATGAAAACAGGGTGTCGCTTTCCCCCAATCTCAGCCATAGGACTATAATTCCATACTATGAACTGCAGGCCAATGGTATCTTTCACCGACCTGCAAGAATTGGTATTGTGGAAGCTGTATTCCAGGAGGGCACAGCTAGAAGACTGGCTTCCTTCCCTCACCCAGCTTTCACTGATAAGCCTGACTCTATAACCCAGGTGTGTTGGGCTGAAAATATAGGGGCTCCAATTACCAACCTTCCGGTTCCCTCTTCTGTGATAGATGGTGCAGACTCAGAGGTCAAAGCTGAGATTATGGAGGCTATGGCCTTGCCCACAGTTCCTGTCATACCTCCAGGACTAATAATTGGCCTTACCTTCCCCCAACTATGGTGCAGTAGCACAGAGGTTCTGCTCAGGGTGAGAAGCAAAAAACCATAGAACTAGTATTTCTATAGCTCAATTGAAGGAGACTGACTTTATATGGAACCCAGCAGAGAAAAATTCTTGCCTTAAGATGTTGAAAAAATAGATATATTAGTGGTGAGCAGTTGGGACTACTGGCTCTGCGAAACATACTAATTATCTACGCCACTTATCACCAGCACTTGAAAATTTGTTCTTAAGAATTGTCTCAGCTGTGAAACACTAAGAAGGACCTGAGGATATGGTATTTGAGGGTCTCCGGAGTTGAAATACTTCTGGTATATCAGGACTTTAAAAAAATCACAATTTAGAACACACAGTCTATTTAGCAAGTTAGGTTTCAGTACAGTTTTCTCTTGATAAATAGGTACTCTCTGAGGAGACAAGGGAAGATGTTCAGGAAGTCATACAAGCTAACTGATCTGAGGGGCGAGTACCTTAGGCTTAGCGGCACATTTTCCTTTGTATAAAAATAACACGGATTTTTAAATTAGGTCTTTTTTGTGAGACAGGGTCTTGCTCTGTCATCAAGCTAGAGTACAGCAGTGGTACTCATTCTATGCATGTTATCACAAATTTAAATGTTACAAATCCAACAATACAATGTCACAGTCCTTACTTTCTGTAATTTTATAAAGGTTAGAATTTAAGAAAGAAAGTATATATTGACAGCTCTTGTTATGGTAATCTTATCATTTTGGGCTTTTTTCATTTGTTTCTAGGGTTCAAGTTAACATGACTATTAGTTACTTTACCCCAATACAGCTTTGCTCCAATCCAATTTTTGTGTTGTTATTGTGTAATATATTATATTTCTATATGTTACAATTCCATGTTATGTTCTCAACAATATATCATATAAATATTATTCTACACAATAATTGCACTTTAATTAGTTAAAAGAAGAAAAAATGCATTTATTTTGTCTTCTGCAATTATATTTTACTATTTCTTTTTGTTTCCTTGTATGAATTAAAATTCTATTATAGAGTCACTTAATTTCAGCCTGAAGAACTACATTTAGTATTTCCTGTAAAGTCAGCATGCAGCAACAAAACCCATTTATTCTTTCAGTTTTTGTTTTTCTGGGAATGCCTTTAATTCATCTTTTCTTTTTCTTTTAAAGAAGCTTTTCTGAATACAGAGTTCTTTGTTGAGTCTTTTTTTTTTTTTAACCCCTTTGAACATTTTAAATGTGTTATTCTTCTGCATTGTGTTCTTAGTTTCTAATGAAAGCTAGCTGTTAATCTTAGGTGTCTTTCTTTGAGATTGGTCATTTTACTCATGCTTCTTTTAAGTTCTACTTCTTAACTTTGGCTTTCAGCATTTTTACTGTGATGTGTCTATTTGTGTTTCTTCCTTTCTTTCTCTTCTCTCCTGCTATTCTTATTATGCATGTTGGTACACTTTATGGTGTCCACATTTCTCTGAGCTTTTGTTCATTTATCTTCATTCTTTTTTTCTGTGTTCTTTAGATTGTATAATCGATATCAATCTATCTTCCAGTTCATGAATTCTTTCTTCTGCCAGTTTAAATCTATTCATGAAGTCCCCTAGTAAATTTTCATTAATTATTCTATTTTTCAACTTCAGAATTTCTACTTAGTCCTTTTTGAAATTTATCTTTATTGATCTTCTGAATTTGATAATACATTTTCATTATACCTTTCTTTAACTGTGGTTTTTTGGCTCTTTGTGTTAACAATGGCTACACTGATGTCTTTGTCTTCTAAATTCAATATGCAGTTTCTCTCATAGGCAGTTTCTATTGCCTGATGTTTTTATCCGTCATATAGGCCAAACTTTCCTTTTCCATTTTTTGCATGTCTTGTAATTTTTGATAAAAGCTGAATATCTTAGAAAATATATTTTAGCAAATCTGCATATTGTTCTCTACCCACTCCCAATATGGGTCTTGGTATTATTATCAGCTTGTTCACTTGTTGTTTCCTGGCTGGGTTCTTCTAGTGAAGTTCATTTTCCCAATGCATTGTGAGGCCTCTGATGTTTTTCCTCAATGGGTATTGCTTCATGTGTAACTGCAATTACATTGGGACCACAGTGGTTTTAGCAGGATTATCTTCGATTCTTTCCTCTCTTTGACCATACCCAGCTGTTATGCTCCATTACTTCCTGGCTGATTGCTCTATTACTTTCCACAATATTCTGGAGAACAAATTTCCTCACAGACGACTCTAATCAAATCAGAGTTGTCTAATAATGCAATCTCAGCCATCTCCATATTATAACTGTATAAATTGCTATTAATATAAATTCTAGTATAAAAATCTCAAATGCTGTATAATTTATGGGAAGTCCCTCAATATTTGTCTGTCCCCTCCTTATCCATAATATTACTTTAACTTCAGGAAAAATACTAATTAGTTTGTATAATATGTTTATGTGATGTTATAGTATATTTGTTCAAGTCATTGCTATGGTATGCTTTGCATTGTCTAACAATAACAGAAAATAAGAGAATAGTATTATTAGTCCTAATTTCGGTTATTATTTTTAAAATGGTCTTGGTTACTACCTCACTTTTTGAATTTTAATCTAGCATGTTCTAGGCTAGTAGTATTTAATGGGTTATAGACATCATTTTACCTATGCCATCAAAACAAAACAAAAACAAACAAAAATGACAGATCTCTAGGTTGCATCCCAGACTTACTATCTTTATCTTTGTATATTCTTGGAATACACATGATATACTCTTTATACATTATATTTTATGTTCATGGACTGTTACATATTATATATCAAGGTATTTTTCTCTCAATTATGTTTATCCCTTTATTATAAGATATAACACTCAATTATTTTCTTTGAGAATACAGTCAATCATTCCTTGTAAATATTTTGTCTAAATATTCTTGGATTGATTTCATTAGCTGTGTTTACTGTTCCAAAAATATTCAAATTTTGTTTTAAATTGCACATTTAAAGTTTCTGCCTTAAAAAACTAGGAAGAAAGCAAACTTTAAAATAAGCAAAATAATGGAAGTGCATTATATCAACCAAAAAATGCACAAATCAATGTTTGTCATTTAAAAAGATAAAAAATGACAGTCTCTGGCAAAAAAAAAAAAGAAGTAGGAAAGAATAGAAGAAACTATATACCACTAAAATCAGAAATGACAAAGGAGATCTCACTACTGACACTGCAGAAATTAAAAAATGTGTGAGAAAGTATAAAATAGCTAAACAACAATAAAATATTAATAGCAATAATAATGAATAAATTTAAGAATTTAAAGAGAACGAAATGTTCTAAAGGCACAAGTCACCAATAATGATTCCAAAACAAATAGAAAATCAACACAGAACTAAATAAGAAGATTGAATTTTTAATTTAAAAAAATAAAAGGAAGCTGGATGCTGTGGCATATGCCTGACACACAACATTTTTGGAGGCTGAGGTGAGAGGATTTCTTGAGGCCAGATGTTTAGAGACCAGCCTGGACAACATAGCAAGTTCCATCTCTACAGAAAGTAAAATTAAGCCAGATGTGATCACATGCACCTGTAGTCATAGCTACTCAGAAGTGGGTGGCGGGAGTCTGGTTGGAGCCTAAGTGTTCAAGGCTGCAGTAAGCTATGATCTTGCCACTGTACCCCAGTCTGGGTGAAATAATTGAGACACTTTCTCAAAAACAACAACAACAAAACTTTCTACAAAGAAAAGCCAAGTCTTAGGTGGTATCATTGATGTTTTATTTCAGCATGCATATATATGTGTGTGTGTGTGTGTGTGTGTGTGTATGGCATTCTATTTGCCAAAAGATCTTGTGAATATTTATATATTTTTATGGCTTTGATACTGGGGGTAATACTGGTCTTACAGAATTAATTAAGGAATTCTATTTGCTAAAAGATCTTGTGAATGGTTAGAGCAATAGATGCATAAAAAGAATTTGTCAAAATCCAAAAGCCATTGACGATAAAACTTCTCAACAAACTACTAATAAAAGGGATATTCTTCAACCTGACAAAATGTGTCTAGAAAAACATACATCATGCTTAATGATGAAAGAGCAATTTATTTTCCCTTAAAATTGGGGATAATGTAAGGTGTCCACTTTTAGCATTTTAGTCAATATTGTACAGAACGTTCTACCTGACGTTTAAGAATAAGTTAAAACACTTATATTGAAACAAGGAAGAAAAACTATTAGTATTTCCAGAAATGATACCCCAAGGAATTTACAAAAGGAAAAATACTAGAAGCAATAAATGACTTTAGGAAAGTCAAAGGATACTAGATCAATATACAAAAGGAAATTGCATTTTAAATAAACTAAAACCAAAAATCTAAAAATGAAATTAAGAGAAAATTCATCAATTTATAACACCAGCAAAAAGAACAGAATAAAATAATATAAATAATAATAATTATTTAGAAAAGTACTTAGCAAAAATATGTAGGAGATGTACACTGAAAACATTTGAGGACACTGAAAATTTGCATAAATGAAAATGTCAGTTCTCCCAAACTGATCAAATTCCAACAGATCAAACTTCTAGCCTACTTTCTTTACTATAAACTTACTTGATGACACTAAAGTTTATAGGGGTATGCAAAGAACCCACAACAGACAAAACAATTTTTTAAAAGAAGAGTGCAAAAGGACTTATATTTCTGTACTGTACAATTTACTATAAACCTGTAGCAATTGAGAGTGTGGTACTGATGTCAAGATGTGAGATAATTGAGTCCAGAAATAATTCTTAACATTTATGGTCAATTGAGTTTGACAAGGTTACAAGATAATCCAACAGGTCAAGAATAAGTCTTTACAATGAGTAGTTTTTAGACAACTTGATATCTAAAAGCAAATAAATGAAATAGTAGTTTTAATTCAAACCATGCATGAAGGCATCTAAAATGGATCATAGATTGATGTATAATAGTTAAAGGTATAAAATTTCCAAAAGAAAACGTTAAGAATTTTTTTTTTAATTTAGGGATAGACAAAGTTTTTTAAAATACAATACCAAGTGCATGATCTATTTTTTTTAAGAAGAGATAATTGGAGCTTATCAAGTTAAAAATGTTTCCACGGCAAAAAATAGCATTAAGAAAATCAAAGGGCAAGTGGCAGAATAAGAAAAATTAACTGTGAATTATGTGTGATAAAGGATTTGTGTCCAGAATTTATAAAGAACAAGAGCTGATAGATTAAAACTCAAATAAAATTTGAGCACAAATTTGCATAGACATTTTACTAAAGAAGGTATATTAGTGATAGTCATATGACAAGATATACAACACATTATTTTTCGTATTTGAAATGTGCATTGAAACCACAGTGAAATACCACTTTGCACCCACTAGAATGACTACAAAGGGAGAAAAAGCTTTGGCTCTCATAGGAAAGCAAAACCAAAAACCTTTTACTGGGTGAGATGCAAAATGGTAGTCTTTTGAAAAAGTTTCACAGCTACTTAAATAGTTAAAAATAAATCATATGACCCAGACATTCCACATCTAGAAATCTTACTTAGAAAAATAAACTAAAAATATAACATATATATTATACTTACTTAGAAAAATATGTATATATATATATATATAGTATATATTTACTCATAGCAGCATTATTTATAAAAGACAATAGGTTGAAAGTATAAAATTATTCATTCATCTGGTAAATTGATAACTACTATATGGTATGTACTACAGAATACTATTCAGAAATAAGAGGAATGCACTACTGATATATGCTACAACATAGTGTGCCTTCAAAGCATTATGCTAAATGAAAGACACCAGACTCAACAGATTGAATATTTTATGATTCCATTCATATAAAATGTCCAGAAAAGGCAAATTTGTGAAGGCAAGAGTTCACTGGTTGCCTAGGGCTCAGTGTGGGAGTAGGTATTAACTTCAAAGAAGTTCAGGGAACAATTTAGGCAAGATGAGAATACTCTAAAACTGCGTTTTGGTAAAAAATACACAAAACTATACATTTACTATAAATCATATATTTATGTATAATGGGTAAACTGAATGTTATATAAATTATACCTAAAGAATGTTGTTAGAAACTTAATTTTGCAATGGTGCAATATGATATAACTGTAGATTTTATAAAACAAAATAATCCAAATTAGGAAAGTCACCACTGATAGTATTCTAAGTAGTTTTAAGAAAGGAGTTGACAGTCCTTTTTCCATGTCATTTAAGATGAATTGAGAGTTAGTAGACGAAAGAGCTTGTATTCCCCAATATAAAATATTAACATCACTGGTATATTTTACCCTATAGTTTATAGTAATGCTCTTTCATGTGTCAGATTTAATAAAACAAAATTTTCTAAAGCAATAACAAATTTCAAACCCCCATTCTTAAAAGTTTATTTTCCTTTAACTTTATTCACTATTTTCAAAATTTCCCAATGACATTCAACTATAATAAAAGTAAACACATGTCAGCAAAATAATATTTAAACAATAATGGTGCAAGATAGTTTGAAATTTACTCAACATTCTTAAAATTGGATTAATAAATTGTACTTAAATATACTAATATTTATTTCATATTGTGTGTATGTTTGGCATGTAAGCAGTCTATTAGAATAGAAAAATATTATTTATATCCTTATTAAATTAGAAAACCTCACTTCTTTGGGGAATTCTGTATATACTATTTTCTGAATCTACTTGCTATCAACAGGTAGAATCTTTCTCACTGATTTTTAATATTAATGTATAACTGCTAATCTAAATATTTTTTCTCTAAATCAAAAGCATTACTAAGCCAGTGTATTAGTTGTTTAGGAGTAACTAAGCTTTTCATTCAAAAAAATTTCAGTAAAATTTCTAGATATGTAAGCTTGGACAATATATTATATCTAAGACTGGATTTTCACATCTTTAAAATGGATGTTAATTACTGCTGTGATGATTAAATAAGACAAAAGTTAATATATGTTGCTCCATAACTGGGCATAATTATAATTGCTCAGTAACCAGTAAGCTTTTCTTGCTTTTTGTTTTTCTGAGAGTTCTAGTTTTATCTATTAAAATAACCCAAACTTGTAGAATATATTATTTTAATAATACATATGAGATTGGGTATTGTAAAGTAGATGCACTTTTAAATTTGAGGTTAGGTCAAATCTGTCCAGGGCACTGCTGTTATGAAAAAGGCAAAGAGATAAGAGTCTTTACCCAAGGGCCATATAAATCAATCTAAAGTGTAGAGAATGGACTAAAGTAAAAAATAATTAATGAGAAATATACATAAAGTTTTGCAGGAGTTAGAAATATACTATATGACTCTGTGGAAGTTTCGTCTGTTATTTTCTGCTGTGGTTTGGATATTTGTGTCCCCTCCAAAATTCAGGCTAAACCTGAATCCCCAGTGAAACAGTGTTAAGAGATGGGGCCTTTAGGAGATGATTAGGCCATGCAGGCTCCACCATCGTAAGTTAGATTAGTGGCTTTATAAAAGGACTAGTGTAAACTAGGTAGGCCCTATTTCCTTTCCACCTTCTGCCATGTGAGGGTACAGCAACAAGGTGGTGGAGTCTGTCCCCTCACCAGACACCAAAGCTTCCAGTGCCTTGGTCTTGGACTCCAAGCCTCCATAAGTATGATAAAAAATCTGTTCTTTGTAAATTACCCAGTCTCAGGTATTTGTTATAGAAGCACAAATGCATTAGTATACCCTTTTGCTTAATATGTCTTAAGGTATTCTAAGGACTCCACTTACAGTAAGTGGAGTAATTAACATCCATTTTAAAGATGTGGTCTTATCATCTAAGACCACAAATGTTTACCAAAAATGTCAAAAAGCCAAATTTACTTAGGTCAATATAAACTTTGTTAACTGTAGTTCTTATCATTTTAGTTCCTTGATCAGATATTTAAATTACATTCAAACAATTAATTTCTTATTTTTCTTCAAAATACTCATGGTTATCCAATTTTTCATTTTTGGCTTCCTGTGAACTTTTTTTTTTTTTTAACAGAAAACCTATGGATGAAATTACTAATGTGTTCACCACAAATAGACTGAAAATTAAATTCTCAGCAGATCATTCCACTTCAATTGCAAAGCTCAATATTTATATTTGATTACACCAAATAAATGTTGAGGTTAATCATGGCAAAACATAGCCAAACACTTTGAACTATTCATGTCCCTCAGTCATATGTCTGCCTCTTTATTTATAACAAACAGCAAGAAAAATTAATGCATTAATGGGGCACAGGAAATTTGGCATTAATTTTATAATTGCTAATGAGAATTTTTAAAATATATTATACCATTTTTAATCTTCTGTATCTGTTTTCAAACCCAATTTAATTTTTTAAAGCAACCTAAAATTATTAATAACATAATCATTAATACATTCATTCTATCAAGTACGTGTCACACTGCTTGCCTCCAATTGTCTTATTTTTACCATTTCTTTTAATAAGATGATGATGACAACAAAAATGATATACCTGGTGATGATAGTAGTAATTACTAATACTCCTTAGTGCCAGGAAAGGTTTAACTTTGATAAAATAGTAATTATTATAGTAACTAATTTGATCTAACACTCGGTGATAAATCCCCTTTTTTTTGGATGAGGAAAATCAAGCAAAGCAGTGTTACTACTTGTAAAAGATCACACAGAGCAGAGATCCAGGCACAGTTACTCTGGCTTTAAATTTACCAACATTAGCAAAGAAAATTCTAAAATCCACTCTATAGGTACAGATTTTTATGAGCTAGTTATGAAATTTCTACCTGGAATATTCTGTCATCATGCCTTCCCTTAGTTAGATATGACTTCTTCCTTCAAACACCCATAAAATGTTGTCTCTTTTGTAACACTTAATATAAGACTTTTTGGGGTTATTCATGATTTACATTATTGTCCCCCTCATAATATTCCTACCATTTTAATATACGTAGATGCATACATAAAATGTATATTAAGTTCCTCTGGGTCAGTCACTGTAAAAAGTCCCCTTGGGAGCTTACTCATGATTACAAACTTTAGAACAACAAACAGCAGACATGACAAACAGAAAATTCAAGCAGGCACAGATACCCCATTGTCTGGGAGTACATGATGGTTTCTAGAGGGCATGGTGATAGAAGGGTTTTACCCTGTATAGATAGGAAGAAGGCATAGGAAGTGTTAAATATATGTCTGTCAGAGAGAAACATGGGCTATGGTCCTTGCTATAGCACAACAGAGGATACAGCAACAAACAGACAAGCTCAGGTTCCACATTAGGGACATTTTTCAGGTTGGAGGACTTAAGTCAGATGTCATTAGCTCAGAGTTCAGTCAATACTTAGAAATATAGTTCAGGTAAAACAGGGTCCTGAGGAGATTTTTAAAGTAGGAAAATAAATAAGATATTCTCTTCTATAACTAAAGGACTGTCAACAAAAAAAGGCCTAAACTCAATTTCTAGGATCAGAGTATAAGCAGTGCCAGAATGTCTTTAAGTATGACCTAGAATATTCACCTGAGATAGTAACCTAGGATTTGTTAACTCCTTCTGAATGATTCAAGGCAAGCTCTGGAACCTGTTAGACGGATTGATTCTAGAGTCCCTAATAAAGTCTCCATTGTTAACACAGTAGACTTTTGAGGAGTAGAGTTGGTCAGATTACTTGAAACAAATCTTAAAAAAGGTACATTAACCATTAATTTCCTTAATGCTTTAAAATGGCATCTAAGATAAGGCAAAGATTAATTTTTAAAGGTTGAATTGCACCAATGTGAATTTAAAAAGTAAGTATCATTGAGAATAAGCTTGCAAGGATACCTTCACTTTTATTACCATTCCTTTTTAATGTATTTTTCCTTCATATTTTATAAATGTGAGCTTACAGTAAAATACTTTTTGATCTCCATGCCTTATGCTTTACGTTAAATTTTGTCAAATAATTTTTCTGCCTTTAGTGAGGTGATCGATGTTTTTCTTTATTCTGCTAATATAGTGTATCACATTTATTGATTAGCATATGTTTAACCATCCTTGCATTCCTTGGCTAAATCCTAATTGATCACAGGGTATAATCATTTCAATGTACTACTGAATTCATTTTGCTAGTATTTTGCTCGGAATGTTTGCATCAATATTCATCAGAAATCTTGACCTGTAATTTTATTTTCTTATAATGTCCTTGTCTGGCTTTTATATCAGGTTAATATTGGCCTCATAAAATTAGTTTGGAAGTGTTCCTTTTTTTTTTTTTTTTGTGGAGGGGGAAGATTATTAGAATTGGTATTAATTCTTATTTAAATATTTATATAATTCATTATTACGTTCATCTTAGCCTGCACTATTCTCCATTTTGGAGAGTTTTTTAAATTATGTATTAAATTTTGTTATTCATAACAAATCTGTTCTGATTTTCTGTTTCTTTATGATGTAAATATAGATTTTGTGTTTCTAGAAGTTATAGTATTTTTTGAGTTATTAAGCTTTTTGGTGTATAATTGTCCATAGGATTCTTTTATAATCCTTTGTATTTTTGTCATGTCAACTTTGACACTTTTTATTTGTAATTTTCTTTTGATTCCTGTTCATTTATTTTCTTGACTAAAGTTTTGTCAATTTTATCTTTTTAAAAAAACTCCAATTTTGTTAATTTTTATATTGATTTCTGTTATTTACTTCATTATTCTCTCCTCTATTTACTATTATTTCTTCTGTTAATTTGGGGCTTACTCTCCTTATTCTAGTTCCTGTTGATGTAAAGTTAAGTCTTTGAGAGCCTCCCATTTTCTTTAATGCATGCTTCTATAATTATGAACTTGTCTCTTAGGATTACTTTTGCTGGATTTTGTGAGTTTCAGTATGTTGCATTTTCATTTTTGTTTGTCTCAAGACATAATTTGATTTTTCTTTTAATGTTTTTGACCCACTGATTGTATAAAAATGTGTTAATTTCCACATTTGGAATTTTTAAAGTTTTTGACCATTATTGAATTCTAATTTTCTATCTCTATAATCAGAAAAAAAATGCTTGATGCAATTTTAATCTTCTTACATTGTTATGTCTTGTTTTGTGACCTCATATACACTATGCCCAGAGAATGTTCTTTTACTCTTCAGAAGTATGTGGTATACTCTGCTGTATTTAGATAGCACATTCTGTGTGTCTGCTAGGCCCAGTTGGTCAGCAGTGTTTTTAACTGTAATGTCTTCTTATTGACATTCTGTCTGGATAATCTATTGACTATTGGGGTAATGAAGTACCCTACTACTGTTGTGTTGCTGACTATTACTCTTTGTTTCTGTTCATACTTGCTTTATTTTTTATTTTATTATTTATTTATTTATTGAGACAGGTTCTCACTCTGCTCACTGTCACCCAGGCTGGAGTGCAGTGACACCATCTCAACTCACTACAGCCTCCACCTCCTGGGTTCAAGCAATGTTCATGCCTCAGCCTCCCAAGTAGATGGAATTACAGGTGTGCACCACCATGCTGGCTCTCATTTATCTGTCTATCTGTCTGTCTGTCTGACTATCTATCTAGTAGAGATGGGGATTTACCATGTTTACCAGGCTGGTCTTGAACTCCTGACCTCAAATGATCCACCCACATTGGCCTCCCAAACTGCTGGGATTACAGGCGTGAGCCACTGTGCCTGGCCCAGTTTACTTTATTTTTTTGAGTGCTGTAATATTGGATGCATATATTTATAATTGTTGTATACTCTTGATCAATTGACCTTTTTATTATTTTATAATCTTCCTTATATCTTCGGATGATTTTTTACTTAAAGTCTATTTCATCTTCTGTAAATATAGATACCACTGTTCTTCCTTGGTTACCATTGGCATGGAATATCTTTTTCTTAACTCTTCAATTTCAGACTGTGTGTGTCCTTAAATCTAAAATCAGTTTCCTGTAGGGAGTATATAAACATAAATTATTATTCATTGAGCCACTCTGTGTCTTTTGACTAATTTATTTGATTTATATTTATAGCAATTATTGACAGGTAATAACTTACTGTTGTCAATTTACTAAATGTTTTCTAAGCGTTTTGTAAGTTATTTGTTCCTTTCTTCTCTCTTGTGGTCTTTCTTTGTGATTTGATGATTTTCTGTAGTGATATGCTTTAATACATTTATCTTTTGGTTACACACTTTAAGTTTATGGTTTTTGATTACTATGAGACTACATAAAGTATCTTATAATAGTATATTTTAAACTAATAATGTCATTTCACAAAGAAACTCTGTACTTTTATTTCTCCCCCAACACATTTTGTTATTGATATCACAATTTACATCTTTTATATAGTGTATATTCAGTAACACATTTTGGTAGTTATACTTAAATATGCTTTTTTATGCTAAATTGATTTATGCACCACCATTACAGTATTACAATATTTTGAATTTGACTACATATATATCTTTATCAGTGAGTTTTATAACTTAATAGTTTTTACATTGCTAATTAGATTCCTTTTGTTTCAACTGAAAGTTCTTGGAGAATTTCTTGTAAGGCAAGTCTAGAAGTGATGAACTTCTGTATTTATTTGTCTGGGAAATTATCTTTTCTTCATTCTGAAGAACATTTGGTTTGTATATTATTCTCTGTTGGCAGTTTTTCAGTTTGGCATTTTAAATGTAACATCTCACTTTCTCCTGACCTACAGGGCTTCTGCTGATAAATCTGGTAACACTATGGAGGTTTCCTTTTATGCAATCAGTTTCTTTTGTCTTGTGTCTTTCAAAATTCTCTAACTGTCTTTGACTTTTGACATATTGATTATAACATGGCTTAAAATAACATTGAACTTTGATTATAACATGCTTCATAATCACACTAAATGAAAGTTAAGCTTTTTATGTTCAATATATATGGAATTCTTTAAGCTTGTGGTGTCTGGATGTTTATTTCCCTCTATATTGGTAAATTTTATGTAATTATTTCATTGTAAGATTTGTCTTTTTCTCTTTCTCTGATGCTACTGAGATTCCCATTATGCGTATATTCGTTTGATCGTGTCCCATAAAGTGTTCTTCACTCTTTTTATTCTTTCTATTGTTGTTCCTCTGATTGAATAGTTTCAAATAATCTATCTTCATCTTTGCGGATTCTTTTTCTGCTTGGTCAAGTTTGCTGTTAAAGTTTTTTCTTGATTAAAAAAAAAAAAATTCCAGACATTCTTGTTCTTCACTTCCAGGATTTGTTTTGCTTTCTCGCTTTATGTTGAACATTTTATTATGTTCGCCTATTTTAAAAAATGTATTTTAATAGATTATCTGTCTTCCTTAGAAGCTCACTGATCCACTTGAAGAAAATTATTTTGAATTTTTTATTAGGAAATTTACAAATTTGTATTTCTTTTGTGTTAGACATGAGCTCTATGTTTTTGGTCTTTTTAAAACTTTTACTCAAGTTCAGGGGTACAACTGCAGATTTGTTACATAAACGTAAATGTGTCATGGGGGTTTGTTGTACAGATTATTTCATCACCCAGGTATTAATTCTAGTACTTATTAGTTATTTTTCCTAATCCTCTCCCTTCTCCCATCATCCACTCTCAAGAAGGCCCTATGCCTGTTGTTCCCCTCTATGTGTTCATGTGTTTCCATCATTCAGCTCCCACTTATAAGTAAGAACATGCAGTATTTGATTTTCTGTTCCTGTGCTAGTTTGCTAGGATAGTGGCCTCCAGCTCTATCCATATCCCTGCTTTAGTTTGTTCCTTCAGTAGTGGCACATTATCTTGACTTTTTACGTTCTCTGAAACCCTGCAGTGCTCTTTTTAGATTTGATGAAACAGTCATCACCAGTCTTTACTGACAACTTTAGGAGAGATCTATATACACCAGTGAGCCCACGTAAAGATTCTGAGGTTCTGTCAGATCTTTTACATAAATTTTCCACTTTACTCTCATATTCTTTTAGCATGAAAATCTTAGGATTGTGCACTGTCTTCTTCCAATCCCCCAAAGCTGGACCTGGTGCTGAAAGCCTACCATTATTTTTTTCCTAGGTTAGTGAACTGCAATGGTAAAGATTATTTGCTTATCACAAACCAGAAGAACTGAGCTGACTGTTAAGATCTATACCAGCTATTAGATCCACATCCTGTCTACAGAATAACAACAGGGTCTAGCACATAGTTTTGAGTGCATCCTTCATGAAAGAGCACATAAGGTGCTGGGGAATTCTTGCCAGTTGGATGGGACCTGCAGGTGTGTAACCTGTGGGGTTCATGTGTGAGATTCCTGGATTTCACCAGATGATTAGCAGGATTCATAGTATGCTGTTAAGAACAACGTGACTTTGCTGTGCACTCCCACCTCTTTTCCTTGTGTCTAACAACTATCCTCAAATGATTCAGCCATGCATAACCCCTCAGTGTTCTGGGTAGGGAGAAACAGAAGTGAATCTACTAGGCAGTGCCCCAGTAGACTGGGGAAGCTGGACACCCATTTAACTTTTACTTTTCCTTATGGTAGAAATTGTAGTCTAAAGGTGTTTATCTCCACACCAAACTTTGTCACCTTCGGCGAGATGTAACGTCATAAGGCAAAAGCAGTTTTCTTACTCTTTTCAATATGTCCACTCTGAGATTTTATGCTTCATTGGGATTCTGAAACCACTCCTTTAGATTCTAGAGCTCACACATAGGTATTTTTGCCAGTGAGTGGACGTCAACATCTGTGCTGGGGGGTACGAGGGCTGCAGCCTCCTGTTTTGCCATCTTGATGACATCACTACCCCCTTTTCTTTTTTTTTTTTTTTTTTTTTTTTTTTTTTTTTTTTTTTTTTTTTTTTTTTTTTTTTTTTTTTTTTTTTCTTTTTTTGCCAAGTCTCTCTTGCTCTCTTGCCAGTCTGGAGTGCAGTGGAGCAATCTTGGCTCGATGCAACCTCTGCCTTCCAGTATACGCAATTCTCCTGCCTCAGCCTCCCGAGTAGCTGGGACTACAGGTGCACGCTACCATGCTTAGGTAATTTTTGTACTTTTAGTAGAGATGGGGTTTCACCATGTTTGCCAGGATGGTCCACCTGCCTTGGCCTCCCAAAGTGTTGGGATTACAGGTGTGAGCCACCATACTTGGCCCACTCTTCTGTTTATTTTAAAAGTGTAATAATAATTCTTAGACTACCTAAGAAATATATACTTCAAATGGTTTAATTTTAAGATTTATTCCATTTTGTTTCATTTTAAGCTATTTTTATAACATATAGAATTATTCACTATTTATATAATCATGTCAAGTGATGCTTATCTTAATAACGTCTTCAAAAATTATGTTCCTGAAATTTACCACATTTTAGGTGTTGTTTTGCTGATATCATTATTTTTTCAAGTTGTGACACACAATTTTACATTTACTTCATAGTAAAACATATGGAATTTAGTTGTATTATAACTTTAAACACAAATATATTCCAGATCATTTATGTTTCTTGGTTAAACGCCACAGTTCTTGACTCTGCAAAACTGAATCTTACTAGAAATACATAGGAGAACTAAAGCTACATGCAAATTTGGAGGTTTGTTCTGGAGATTAGGCAAGGAGTTTTGCTGTGTATAGAGCAGAAAATAGAGCAGGTGAGTTTCTGAAGATACAATCTGGTTAGCTAAGCTCACTTTTGCAATGATGAATGACCAACATTTCTTACTCATGTCTGTGTCACATGCATAGAAATATAAAGACATGAAGAAGAGAGTCTCTACTTGTTCGAACTAGCATAGATTAATACTACTCACCTGTATTAGAAATGCTGCAGAGACAAAAACACAAAAACAAAAAATCCTTACCAAAGAGTTATTTCTCAATAATGTTTCATACGACAGAGTAGAGAATATCATCCAAAAAGAAATTCACAAATGTGTAGTGCACAATATGAAATGCCACAATTTAAAAAAAATTATACAATTGAATAAAATTTTTTCACATTTACAAATGTGCACAATAGAAAAATAAATATATTTAAGAATATTATCGAGGCAGTACAGGTGTTGACAAATTAATTTTAAATTAAGATATTAGTTAAGTTTTTTTAATAAAAAGAAAATAAGTGAATATTTAGAAAAAATAATATTCTTCATAGATGTATTTGAAGCTGACTCTAAAACTGCAGCCAGATTAGCTATGTGAAGCCATGACCTGAATATGAGTTTTAGTTCATATTACAAGTAGATGAACTGCTTGAGTAGAATTACTAGGTCTCTATTGAATAGTGCTGTCATGTAGACAAGTAGCAAAATAAAAAGATTATTCTGCTCTATCCAATTTTGATGTTCTTCAATAGATATAGTCTTCATTAGAAAGATAAGATAGGGTTTGATAGATTAAGTTGAGAGTTGAAATGTTATCTTGAAAATTTTTGTGGAAACAGAATGCTAAATTAGATTAGAAACTGAAACCTAATTTAGAGCTCGAAAAATGGAATGGAAGACCTTTTTCATGTTTATCAGACAATTATAAATATTTTCTCTGCTTGAGGCTATGCTCATTTTATCTTGTTGCCCTAACTTAATGGCAACAAAATGATGGCAAAAATGCAATTTTTTAAATGAAGTTTCTTTGCATCCTGGGCTGGTTACAAGCATGGATTGTTTATTACATAGAGAGCAATGTACACAGTGGAGATAAAGGGGGTGGATATTCCAGAAAAGGAAAGTGTATAAAATTAATAAATGTAATAACTGTTTCTTCCAAGTAAATATTTGGAAAGATTATTATTAAAATCAGTGTTTTTTTAAAAAAACTGTGAAGAACTTAGTAGAGGCAGGAAATTAAGTAGAATGAGATAAATAAATACGCAAGAAATTATACAGGAAATTCAGAGAAAATTAATAATGATAAAAACATCTACCTAGAAGGAAGCTTTTATAATATCTGTCTAGCAATTATTATGATGCAATTTTGTTATAATAAGTCTTCAATATTTGTGTATACTATTTTTTTCACTTACATGGTGAGCAAAAACCTTGACTCAAATAGTTAAAGGGTCATGGAACCTTTAGTTCAAATCTTCTCGTTGTCTCATTGCCAACCTCTCATTTATGTGATATGCTTGTCCAGAATGTTCAGAATAATAATCCAAAACTATTGACTTTTTGGATACATAAGTTAATCAGATAAAAGTTTAATAAGATTAATTTACATGGTACATATTTACCATATTTGTTAAAAAAATAGTGTATTTGTTGCTGTCTTATATGTAATCCTCTGCCTGATACATAAGCACAAAGGAGAATTATAAATATATCATCTACTACTCTGAATTTTGTTTCAATCCCTAACATGGAAACTTACACAGCGTGATTAAATAAAAATAATAATCATGAATGTTCAAAGGGAAAATTTAATAATTTTCTTGATACAAAATGAAACATAATTTTTTAGATGTTGACTAACCCAAAGAAAACTATTAGAACTTTTTATTTGTACTTCTAATCTGTAGGTTTATTTTCCAAATTATTTTATTTTTTATTAGGTTAATTTTGAGACCAGTGAATGTCAAATGGCACTACACTCATTCATTATATCTAGTCCTTATATTATTTTAAATACTTAGTAAATTTAGACATCTTGCCTTTAGTTTTTGCTTTTTCTGGTGTTCTACTATATTTAAAATTTTAGATTACTATCATTTTCCATTTCATGGAAGATTAAGTTGAAAAATCGCTTATGATTCCAATTTAGTAAAACAGAAAACACACACACACACACACACACACACACACACACACACACACACACACACACACGTGGGAAGGGAAATGCTAACATATGTTGCTCTCATCTTATGGGATTAATTTATATTTAAATTTTAAAAAAGTATATTTGTGCCTGCACACACACACGCCCACACTAAAACACACACACACACATATGTATAATCACCATGTATTTGTATACTTTCCAGGGCTATGGAAATAGTTTCTCGGTTCAAAAATGGTAATTTAAAGGACTACTTAGTTGACTGGCTAAAAACCAGTGAACTTTGTAGTCTGTTAAATTACCATTTTTATAGTGCTACTGGCACCACTACTGCATAAGCCAACATTCTATGTGCATCAATTCCCAATCTATTATGAAGGATATCACCTTAATTATAATAATACTTAATGCTAAGGGCTTCACTCATCTAGCTTATGATTAACCATGGTTATACAACGACTGATTTTTCTCTGCTCAAACATTTTAAAGAATGCCATGATGAGAGTATACTTTCTAGGGCCTACATTAGCTCAGTTGCCTTCAAAATTGTGAGCCAAAAAAAGGAGTCAGGTATTTGTATTGCGATGTGATCCATGAAAACAAGAGTGCAGAACAAAAGACAGAAGGAACAAAGAAAAGGTGAGTTATCAAGCTTGTCATCAGTAGGAGAAAGTAGGTGTCAAGCAAGAGATTCACTGAGAAGCCAGGATGGACCTGTTCCAACTTTTCTCCCTAAGAAATAGAAATATTTGTATACTAATGCCTCACTGCCCTTTTACTAGGTTTTACCCTATAGGATGTTAAGATAATTAAAATTTCCAAGTTTATGCATGTGTATGAATATGTAAGTATATTACAGGGTTTCCCACATGGTGGTGACAAGCAAGTTTTAGAAAATAGAGAGAGAAATATGCTAATCGTAGCTAAGGTGAGAGGCTGTGGACATATACCTAGTCACCATAGCGACAAGTAGAGTAAATAGTTGTCTTGGAAAGAGTAGTTGAAGCACAAGAGATCTCGAATACCACTTCAGCTACCAGGTCTTTTATGACCTGGACTTTTATGAGGTTGATAAAATAAATTGAATTTCGTAGGACAATTTCAGCATGTGCAGAGGGCAATCAATACTTTGGAAAGGGTGTGATGGTTCAGAAAATATTCACCGGCTTTATCTGATTATATGATCATTAAATTTTGGAAGAGAAATATTGATGGTATTAAAATTTTATCAATTCAAAAGACAAAAAATAGTTGAATGAGCTTTCTAAACTCGACTGGTATTTAACACAAAAGCTGCCTTCAGAGTCAAAGTCACAACATCACTAATGGCAAGAGTTTTAATTGTGAGACACCTGATTACTTAGACTTAGAGGTTTATTGTACCATAGGATTCAAGAATGTACACATGAAACAGGTGAGGGAGCTGGATCAAACCACCTGAAGGTAAATAACTGTTTATCAAGGACTTCTTTGTAGTATTTCCTCTATTATGGAAAGAAACATGTGTGAGTCCTTCCAGAAGCAAATGAGGAAAGTATACGTGAAACAAAACAATAAAATATAGAAAGTACTGAATGAGTAAATTTTAAAACATCAATCTCATTACTATATTCCAATCATAACAATGACGTCTCATGTTGAAGTAAACTGCATTTTTCTTTTATTTTGAAAGGCTTCATCTTATATAATAGAGAATGATTTGTTTTGGAAACACTGATTCCAGAATTTTTTCAGAGTTTCACTGTTATTGTCCGGGCTGGAGTATAGAAGTGTGATCTCAGCTCACAGGATGCAGTAATTTCAAAAGATAAAAGATTAGAAAAAAAAATCTTTAAATAGACTGAATTTAAATATATATGGTACCATAAAAGAATCCCATGTCATAAAATGCACAGAAAAACAGGAGTGAAATTGCTGTTTGCAAGAATAAAATAGTAACATTTTATGGATTAGGGGAGTTTTATGATGCTGCCTAAGGATTTTCTTTGTTTGGCCAGTGTGCAAATGCTGCAGCATCCATAGTTTTCCATGTCTAAATTGAGAGTTTGCTCATACACATGGCTTTTCTCCATTTATTTTATGAACCTCAAGCTTATTAGATTTCATGGTTGAAAGTGCAGTTTCCTTGGATTTAAGGTGGCCACATCATCTCAGTGTGGATCATTTCTTTCATATTGTACCTGTACTTAATGGCTGTATCTGTAGATCACGAAATAAAGTGACTTGGCAGCTACATATTTCGTCTATTTTATTTATGGCTCAAGAAGGGATCGTGAATGTCTAACTCCACCACAACCAAAGCCACTTAAAGCAAAGGAAACTAAGAACCAGAAAATTTAAAGAGTTTCTTTAAGGTTTCTTTACTGTCTAGTAAATTTATGTTGCCTTATTCCAAGACATGCTGAATAAATTCAAAGCTAAAATTAATGTATGTAAGACCCCAAATCATCTATATTGATAATATTAAACAAAAATATAAACTATATTAATTTTATCTTTAAAACCCACAAAATTGAGGTGGAAAGAAAATGTGGAATCATACTTTAAAAGTGTTAGTTCTTAAACATAAAAAACAGAGCTCCAGGGGTGTGACATGACGGACCTAGAAACACAGGGTTCCTAGAGAATTGTAACCTTAAACTAGTCACACAGGTTTATTGTTCTTTGTATCACAGAAATAGTGATACAAGTAACATTTTATTGTTCAAAGCTCTGAATTTCAAAATGATTCTAGCAGCATCTCTATAATAATTAAACGTCTAACTATAAAGTAAAAATAAATGACTTATAATAAATCTGTCATTTTTTTCAGAACGAAAAATACAATAATTTGATTACAATGTTTTATAAGATTATTTTTCAAAAAGAAAACTAAGCAGCTAGACATTCCAATAAATATTAACTTTAACAATATTTTCCACAGTATAAATTATTAAATTTAAAAGTTTCTGGTATAAATTAACAGGATATAAAGTATGTAATATATTTTAGAATATGGAAGTTGTGCATTTTGAGCCTGCCCCCCCCCCAAAAAAGCACTAGTAATTTTCACAAGGAATAAAGGGATGATTTTGCTGTCAGTATATTAAAAATTGCTCAACACAGCTCTTGTCTTTACTGGAAAAGCACTGTGTAAAGCTACACTCTAAGATCCCAAGTTGAGATCCAGACATACAAAAAATAATGTACAGGAAAGCATATCCCAAGCTCCTGTGAAAGAGGAAAAATGGGATAATCCAAATAATGACACAGAACTGTGGTACAACAAGAAAAGACATTAATGGAAATAATAAACAACTATGGCAAGGAGAATGGGAGAAATTTAAGAAGTATGAGTGTTGACATAGTTTATGAATGAGCCAAATCTCCTCAGTTTTATAATCTGTGAGGCATCTGTGGGCATCATGGGACAACATTATTTGTAAGTATAAACACTGGATGCATTTTAAATATTTATCTACCCATCTAATTATTTAGTTATTTATTGTAACAGGTCTACTGTCATCTAGACTAGAAGGGAGTGGCCTGATTATAGCCCACTGCAGCCTAGAACTCCTGGGCTCAAGTGATCCTCCATCTTGGCTACAGGAGTGAGCTACCATACCTAGCCTTACTAATTATTTTCAAGGATACTCTATTTCATTTATCTGTTTCCCGTGTTTTGTCTCTTTTTTTTTCACGTCTTCCTCCTTCTTTGCTCTGGCTCTTCATTCTTCCTTCCTTTTCCCTTGTTTTGTTTCTTCCGTCATTCCTTTTTTTTCTCTTTATTTTGTACATGCTTACTTGAGAAGACTCAGTAAAGTTTACCAATAAGAAGAGCCTGTTCAAATAATGCCAAGTCCTACACACTGACAATATTTAATAATGAATATTCATCAAATTCTGAGCACGACTATTCTTTGGTATTTTTTAGGGTTGCTAAATAAAATATAGGAAGACTAGTTAGATTTGAATGTCAGACAAGTTTATTTTTAGTAAAAGTACATCTCATGCAATATTAGCTTGGTGCTAAATGTTTTCATTTGCTAATCTAATAACGCTGATGTATATAGTCTATTAATCTCTGGTATAAAATAGTAATAGTGATAATAATTCACCTAGTAACTATTTTCTTGACCACACACGTGTGAGTTTTCTGAATTATGTAAGTTAAGAACCTGAGCTTCAAAAGCAGATAGTTCTGAATTTTAATCAAATATGTGATTCTGATCAAACCACTTATATCTACAGGTTCATTTTTTTCAAAGATAGTGATAATATGATTAAAAGCTCCAGAGTCTTATTGTGAAAATTAAGTAATATCATATGTAAGGTAACACAGAGAAAGTTCTTATTTGTAAGGTTATATTTTCAAAAATGAAATGAAATAAGATAAAGTTCTTCAATACATTATAATAACAATTTCCCTCCTTTTTACATCCATTTATTTCAAAGTCAGGGAAAATAATTAGTGTGTTTATACATGAAGTGCCTCTATTACTTAAAGAGGAAAATAGGAGTTCACATACTGAGCCTGCAATATTTGTCAGAACTTGGAGAGTTAAGAGGTATTTTGAAAATACACTCTAGCAAACTAGGCCAATCTGGACTAATAATAACCTGGTACTTAAGTACTGTACTGTCAGTCAGACCAAGTAGCACATTTGAAAAAAAAATTGGAAATACTGATTGTCAAAGATTACAAGTTATTCATCCAGAATATACTACAAATGAAACGTTTTATTATAGTCAGATTAGGTCAGGTGATACGCTGCGACCTGCTTTCAAGGAATCACAATAGTCTTGGAGAAAAGAAAATGAAACAATCATTGTGAAACAAGGTAGTAAATATGGAGCTATAAATAGCTCAAATTACAAGAACAATTTTTGTGTAAGTCATGTCTGAGTTCGGATTTTAAAGTAGCCAAAATTAATGGGAATAAATGAATAGAAAAGACATATTCCTATCATGGGGAGAGTGTGAGTAAAGTGTCAATATCATCCATGTATGTTACTATAAATACCCATAATCCTAAAATGCAAAGAAGAAATCATCAAGAAATAAGAATAAAGAGTGTACCATGTCCAAAGCAAATTAATGAAGGTCTAATGTAATGTTTAAGAGCTCATTAACATTCAAATTTAAAGCATTATTTTGTCACTTGTCTCTGGGAAACGTCTGCCATTGAAAGCTCCATGAAGTAAACCAGAAAACACTGCGTACTTTAGGGGTGGGGATAAATGATGCCAAACATATGAATGATGGCTTAAGAATCATAGCTTCTTACATTTTGAAAATTACCTGGGATCTCTAGATAGATATGCAAAACTGATATTTCGACTTAAAATGTGTATTAGAGTTTTCCAGAGAAACAGAATCGATACACACACACACACACACACACACACACACACACACACACGCATGCAATTAGATAAATACACAGAGAAATACATAGATAGGTAAAGATACATAAAGAGATACATACTATAAATTTATACATTTCTATAAATATATAGAAAGGGATTTCTTATGAGGGATTAACTCATGTGGTTACGGAGACTAAGGAATCCCCAATCTACTCCCCATAAATTGCAGGGATAGAAAAGCCAGTGTTGTAGTTCCAGTCCAAACCCCAGTGCCTGAGAACCAGGAGAGCCAGTAATGTAAGTCCCGGTCCAAGCCTGAACACTGAAAGACCAGAAGTGCTTATGACGACTGATGTCCAAGGGTAGGAGAAAACAGATGTCCCAGATCAAACAAAATAAGAAAATTCACCTTTCATCCACCTTTTAATTCCATTTGGGCCCTCCGGGGATTGGATGATGGCCCCCTCAACATTGCTGTCTATAATCTTCTTCACTCAGTTTATTGGTTCAAATGCTAATCTCTTCCGGAAACACCCTCACACAAACCCAGAAATCCTGTTTTTCCAGTTATCTGAGCATGACAGCCCAGTCAAGTTGACATACAATACTAACCACCACAAGTATGATGCCTTACCAAACAATCTGATTTGAAGATAAATCAGTAAATTGAGTAATTGTTGAAATACATAACAGTTACTCATTTATTGCCTTATTCTCGCACAATGTATAAAGGAGAAATGAGAAATTCAGTAGATTGAAAAAGAACATTTGGAAAACATCATTTTTAAATATCAGGCTAAGCTTTTTCACTTTTTTTTTCCTTCCCTTCTCTGCCTTTAAAGTTTCACCTTAAACACACTAAGTGGGAGAAAAAAACATGTAGGCATCTTGGGGAGGAGGGAAGGATTGAGAAGGGTGGAAGAGAGGTAGGGGCCTGAGAAGAATGAATAAGGTATTTTCCCTAAGAGACTTACCCTGGCACAGGGTGTCAGAGCCTGAGCAGTGAGGGAAATGTAGGGGAGGGATGGTCCCACTGGGAGTGGAGGTGGAGCTGCACTGGAATTTGCACCGAATGAGGAGGAGCATCTCCACGGATGAGTGCTCTCGTTTATTGCATCAGAGTATAATCAAGCTACAGGGCAAATGAGATGAAGTGGAGAAGCTCAGCACTGAACGTTAGAGTCTAGGTAGTTTGGGGAGAATATCCTTTCAGGGCAGAGTTTTACAGTGAATGTCTAGAGATGGAGTGAGGTGAGAACAAATATTTCAGTGTGTCTGAATCCAAATGGACTTTGAAAGGTCTATTACTTGAGGGTACTCTGACACAGATTGTCAGAGTGTAAATGTGGGAAAGAGGGATCTCGTGAAGAGAGGCAGCTTAGCAAGGTGTGTTGGAACCCAAGCAGGCTGAGCAGGGTGTGTTGGCGCTACAAAGGGATGGGGCATCTACATGGAGGAGAAATTGGCTGTGGTGGTGAAAGATTAGTGCTATATGTGTGTGTGTGTGTGTGTGTGTGTACACGCATACATATGTATTATGTATGCGTGTACACACACACACATACACACGCATATTTTCTATATCTTTCTAGAGAAAGAGCCTGGTGCCATAAGTATACAACTCTTAGCTTCTAAATATCATTCTCCAACAAAAGAAACTCGGGCTTCTTGGAGAAATGACTAATTCCAAGGCACAAGGCCTGGAACAAACAAGGCATCCAGCGTATGTATAGATAGAGATATGAACACAGATATCCCTCAGTGTAAGGAAGTGCTAAGAAAATGATGGGTCAAAAGGAAGATACTCTTAGTAAGCAACTCTGGGACAATTTGAGAATCCAATAACTAAAAAGAGCAGCAAACAGCAGATAGTAACAAATAACCCATTTGTTTACAACTTTCAAGAAAAGAATCCCAGAATTCTCCAAATGCTTTCAATATAATAAATATGATCAATTAGTATTATATGGTTGTACAGGAATAGCAATGCTTGGCAGTAACTGTATAAAAAGCTATTTTATACATAAAAATGTACAAATTATCATTACAGATTTTCATTAATGGCACCTGCAATCAGTCTTGAAGAAAAGAAATATTAACTTTAAACCCCAATCAAGAGAAACGTATTTCTTTCTTTTCAGTGGATCTGTATTATAAAACAATTATTACATTTTGAATTCCATCAAGAAAAATTTGTGGCAGTCTGTTTATATATGTTCCTACGTGTTATCTTCAATTCTACATCTGAGTCAATAATTCTTAAACAAATCATTATCTGCCCTTTTAGATAAAAATATGCATACTTCTGTTTTAAATTAATTTCATATTTTGGTAGGTATTGGTCATTTTACAAGATTAAATTTTAAATGTAGGAAATACGTATTTTATGTGCTTTTTCCTAATCCATGAAGGCAAAAAAGGAAGAAAATATCAAAAGACATTGGAGTTTAATAAAAATCAGTCTATTAGCATGCTGTACTGCAGTAATAATTTACCACTGTAGGTATACTTGATCAATTACAGTATAAGTACCAGTGAAGTGATCTTCCAATGAATATCAGTGTAGGTGCAGAGATGACACAGAGAGAGGCAGGAGAAAAACCAAACGAAGGTAGAGTTGCTGATGCTTGGACTATATCAAGGACTTAAATGGGCCAATCAAAATACCTACTGAGCAATCCACTCTTTGGTATTCATCCAAATGTACTAAAAACCAACGTCTACAAAAAAACCTGCACTTGGATGTTTACAGCAAATGTAATCATAATTACTTAAACTTGGAAGCAATCAAGATGTACTTCGACAGGTGAATGGATAAAGAAGCTATGGTGCATTTAGACAATGGGATATAATATAGTGCTAAAAAGAAATTAGCTAAGCCACGAAAAGACATGGAGGAAAAGTAAATGCAAATTAGTAAGTGGAAATAAGAACACCTTAAAAGGCTACAAGCTATATTATTTTAACTGCATGACATTCTGGAAAAGGCAAAGCTATGGAGACCCTAAAAGGAGCTAGGGTTGCCAGGGGTCATGGGAGAAGAAGGGGAGAATGGAGGAGAGATTATTTTTAGGAGAATGAAACTATTATGTCTGGTATGATAATCGTGGATACATATCATTATATATTGTCCAAACCTATAGAATGTGCAACACCAAGAGTAAACTCTAATGCACACTATGGAATTTGGGTGAGAATGCTGCATTAATATAGGTTCATTGAACATAACAAATATGCCACTCTGTTGCAGGGTGTTGATAGTGGTGTGGGCTGTGCCAGTGTGGCAGCAGGAGCTATACGAAAATTCTGTGCTTGACATACAATTTTGCTTAAAACTGCTCTGCAGAAGAAAGTTTATTTTAAAATATCTGCTGTATGCGTTGTACAAGGATTATAGTCAGAAGGCACTTAATAACAATCATTCTGAGTGAATGAATGCCTAATATCACATTGCATCCTATCAGTTGTACTTAACCATGCTAATCACTTATTGCTGGACATAAAATTAGAAGACTGTCTATACCATGTCTAATTCTCATTCTCCTCATTACCCTTCTAACAATGTGGACATAACTTGGAATTTTTTATAGTCAATTTATTAAATAAGTTCATATTTAATTAACTCAATTGAACGGAAAAATATGTAAAACTTTTCGCATAATTTGGCCAGTTTTGCATAATTGGGAGATAATATAAAAATATTGAAATTGTGAACTTTGGACTCAGGTAGGCCTGGGACTTAATTCCTATTATCCTTTTAAAATTTTAGAAATTTGTCTTTACCTATGAAATTGAAAAAAAAAAAGTATCTTTATAGTAATGTACTTAAGGTTAAATGGAGTAATGTGTTTTAAATAATCTAGCAAAATAATACTAATATTGCTCATTTGTGACATTTTTGTGTGTCTTTATTGCATCTTGAGCTTATACATTATTTTTATAACTAGTTTTAGCTAATAATAAAACTATTATTCTATTGCTGTAACTATAAAATCACTGATTATAGTTATTTTTGTTCCTACCTCCCTTTGCTTTTTTCTTCCTGTGCCTCAATTTTTGCAAACTCTTGTCAACCTTCTTCTCTTTCAGTTAAATGATTATCTCTCTCAAAATTTAGATATATAACTACTTCTCTACATTTGTGATACAAAGGAGCTATTTTCTTGAAAGTCAAATATGTAACATGAGATATGAAATCCTGGAAGAAAATGTGTAAATGCTGCTTTCCACCTTACCTGATGAGAAAGTAAAGTATAAAAAATTTATGATTAAAAATGAGAAGTTAATGACTGAATTGTCTGAGGACAAAGGAAAACTAATTTGACAGATAAGAAATTTATTGTGTTATCAAAAATAAAGTCCTTATAACAATCAGTTATGCTTATACAAGTTCCATGAATTTTGTGAATTGGAAAACAACACTGCATTGGTATCATAAAATGTTAAACAGAATATAAAACACAGAAAATTGACATCATAGTCAATACTGAGACTCCATTTCCCCCAGGAAACATCCTCTAACACTGAAGACAGCATAAATCAGGAGCAGAAAGATGGGATGAGAAATAAGCTATCTATCATAACATAACTTGTTATATCTTAATAAATATTTGAAATTATTATAAATTAAAAATAACAAGTTATTACATTTAAAAAGTTTTAAACTTCCCACCAAAATGGCAGAGTAAAAGAGTAGGAGATAACCAGGCTTATTTCACTCACGTATATATATATATATGAGATATAAAATCATATATATATATACTATATATAGAGAGAGTTTATATATAGTATATATATGTAGAGTATATATATATATACACACACTATATATATATGAGTGAAATAAGTATATAGTATATATATACTATATATATACTCTCTCTCTCTCT
>NW_016107348.1:9155131-9256713 GCF_001604975.1 Cebus imitator
GGGGGAGGGGGTGGAGAGAGGGGGGAGAGAGAGAGAGAGAGAGAGAACGTGCGTGCGCGCAAGTGCGAACTCATAATTGCCCAGCTAGAGCTCAAGGGCCCATTAAGGAACATGCAACAGCACAGTAAAGCAATAAAATAAGTGGTGTAGCTTTTGTTTTTCTTACTAAATCGAGATTTATATATTTTTAAATTAAATCATTGTCTTATTAAATGACCAAACAAATCATTTTATTGTTAAATTAAAATTAAAGCAGAAGGTAAAATAACTTATTTTTCTCAGCCCTCTTTCCACTGTATCCTCTAATAGATTTAAAGGGAATCAGTGTTCGGACAGCTGTTTTTAGAATGCCAATAATATATGCCAACACATGTATCCTCAATTATCGTCTCAGGTAAGTATTATATCTTCAACAGAAATGGATATGGGAAGGAGGAGGTAAAAGAAAGTTATTCAATGTTTCTTATTTTTGATGCCTGCATTTCTCTGCTTTTGATTACAGGCAAAATTTCCCTTTGATCAAACACTTGCAATTGGGAAGCAAATAAAGTGTCTCAGCAGTTGCTGAGATTCTTAGCAATATTTCAGTAATTCAGATCTACCCATGATCATCAGTTATATTAATTGGCTGTAGCCAAAATCATTCAGTCAATAATTAATCAAGACACTCTCATACTATAGATTTATCCATTACATTTAATCACAAAACAGTTTATACTCAGATGATTTATTTGCATATTTGTTTAGAATTTTAACTTTGAATAAGATATCTAAAACAAATACTCATGGTTTGCAAAAGGTGAGTTAAATTCTGCATTTTTCTACTTGATCTTGCTTTTCAGATGGGAATCAAGAAGTTCATAACTAAAAGTGAGCCATTTTGTTTTGGGTAATTATATTCTAAAATATTTCCTATCTCCTTTATATATTTTAACTGAAAAAGGATTATCTAAACATGTACGGATCAACTAGTTAAACGAACCCAAGTCATAAAAAGCAGAAAAATGGTCCTATAAGTATTTTAATTTAAAAATCTAAAAATCTTATTTAACATGTAATCATAATTGGTTTAGAATATTTTAAAATAAACACGTAAATTTAGCATAGTTTCAAGCTACTGCCCATATTTTTTAATTTAAAATTGTCTTATACATTTTCAAGAAAAAAGATTTACTGTTTCTTCTTAAAGTTTGATACATGTTCCTAGTTCACCAATTTGGTTCTTTAACATAGGTTTCATGAAAAGTGCACAACATACATGAATGTGAAATATAAAGTTTTAATGTACTTCCAAGAAATACTGACAGATTATTGCTTCAGTTTCATAAAATCTACTTATCTCGTGTGGAATAAACAGCAGTTCCCTTTTATTTTGTTCCACGTAGCTTAAATTCGCAATTCAGAAGATACCCTGATTTTGGCCCTTTTAACATTGACAACCCAGCTGACAGTCTCCACAACAAACTAGGCATGTGATAATAACATAAAACCGACAAATGAGTGCCTTCCAAGTTTCTGTTTCCATTCATTTAACTATCTTTCTGTTTATAGTTCCCATGATGTACAATCACTGAGCACTCAGGCAGGGGTTCTGAATATTTTCATCTACCCTGCTTTTCTTAGTGACCCAGACACAAAGAAAAATATATGAAAGAAACTCAGAAAGAGATAATGCTTTTGGCGATTTCTTTATAGGTTGTTGATTGCCTTCAAATTGAGGGCTCCAGGAAGAGCCAGGCATCTTCAATTCTAACTATGCTGTTAACTCCAAGCTCTATAACCTTATAAAAAACTCAATAACCTCTCTTGGCTTCTGTTTATTCATCTTTAGTAAAAGGCATTTATGATAAATTCTCTCAATTTTCTTGGAATTATAACACTTCTATATTTGAAACTAGTTAATTATATAAATAAATTTGTATCTAATTACTTGAGGTACCCTGAATTATCAGGATTTCTACTTTTTTAATTTAAATAAATCTTTATCTTTTTTCATTTAAGAGAAGTATAAAACAATTTGAGTAGGGCAGTTTTTCAGTTACCATATACAGAGGAGATAATAAGATGTTTGTTCCTTACAACGTATTGCTGGTAGGTTAACTATTGTATAGTATGAATTTAAGGCCTTGAAAAGCAACATCAGAATATTATGTGTTTTGGTGGGAAGCGAGTATGTTGTTTAAATGGTTTGAATACTATAAAGACTAGAAAATATACAGGTCCAGCTGGCCAGTTGAAGATTATTGCAATAATCCTCCAGCAGATGACGAGACTCTGGACTGAAATGAAGAATGGAATTTATAATGGAGTTATGCATACGAAATATTGCAATGAAGCAGAGAGAAGAAATCCAAAAATTTAATAGGATTTTCAGCCTCATATAGCAAATGGAAGAGGTGGGGAGTTGGTAAAAAAGAAAACTGTTTATAGAAAAAAAAATATGGTCATAGGTATATTCTAAAACGAAAGTGAGAAAATAAATCAGGATGATTATGTTTAAAGTGCTAATTTAGACTTGTATATGTGTAGTTGCAGGCCGCTGTTATTCTGCAATTTCCTGCTAGATCTCCTTATATATTCAATTTTTATTATGATATTTTATCCATTATGCCATCAAGATATTTTAAATATAATTCATTTTGTTTTAAAATACCCAGAGTCTCAGAAGACTTGGAGGCCACTCTTATTACATCTATAAACGCATCTTTATCTTAAAATCCTTAAAGATTCAAGACAAAATGAGGTGATAGGTTTTGGCCAAAATCAATCAATTTATTAATCAACACATTTTTCTTTAGATTTGATTCGACTACTCAGAAATGAAATGATTTGTTTTTAAGGAGTAGATATTTGTTTTAATGCTAATAATGTAACTAATATTTACAGAAATTAATTCAAAAGGTTAAGAAAAACTCAAGTTCTATATCTTATGCCTTTACATTTTTTAACATTTAGTGTAAAGAAGGCAAGTTCTATACTTTCTGCTGCTCATATCTGAGCCATTAAGCTTCATTTAAAAAATAACTACATGCCAGAATTTCAAATGGCCTTTCTCATCACTGCATGGTTATTTTAAAAAATCAATTTGTGTTAACATTATAGTAACTGAATTTAAACTGTCAGAGCTTTATAAAATGTACATTTCTCAGAGTGTTAATTTTATCTGAAAAAGACAGAGTATCACCAATGATCAGATATGGAATTAAATTCAATTACATTTCAAGACAAAATACCAACGAGATTTGAAGATAATTGAATTAAAGTGTTATGGCTTTAAGAAATGGGTTATTTAAAATGCTTTGCACAGTTAAATATACTTGTATATAAACGCACAAACATATGACAGTTTTTTTTTTTTTTTTTTTTTTTTTTTTTTTGCGTCAAGTTCAGTCAGCCAAATGCTCAGTATACACAGATATATCAACTCAAAATTAGGCAAATACAGTCAGGCTCATTTTATCAGTTCTGAAAAAATCAACTAGCCTAGTCAATGAAAATAATTTTATTTGTAATCTGTATACACATAGACCCTGGAAATAATATAGCATATGATTTTAGATTTAAAGATAAAAATAGATTAATTCTTGAAATTTTGAAGTAGGGATGACTAAATTTAATGATACAAGGCATTATGAGCACACATTTTTCAAAAAATGTTTGAACAGGAAATGAGCTTTTTCATTTAACAAACTGATTAAAATAATTTATATTGCAAAGCTATTTGTGCTGTGATCCAGCTGTCTATATCTCACTAACTTGTTCTCTATGCATCTCCAAAAGGATAAAGAAAAGGAAGAAAGAAAGGAGGAAAGAAGGAAGGAAGGAAGGAAGGAAGGAAGGAAGGAAGGAAGGAAGGAAGGAAGGAAGGAAGGGGAAAGAAAAGGAAAGAAAGAAGAAGGAAAAAAAGGAAAGACAAGAGAAGAGAAAAAGAGAAGAAAGAGGAAAGAAAACAGGAAAGAGAAGGAAAGAAAGAGAAAGAAAAAATAAAGAAAGAAGGAAAAGAAAGAAAGAGAGAAGAGAGAAAGGAAGGAAGGAAGGAAGGAACAAAACAAACGAACACTTGAATCAATCCTGAAAAGATGACATCTGATTATTGATTCTTTCAAGTCCTCAACTTACAACTTCACTCAAGGTAACTCTGGAATAAGACAGAGGCATTGTAGGTAAACTGGAACTCTAGTCTGAGAAATGTATTCTGCTGAGAAATGGGGAAGAAGAGAATAAAGTGCTTGACATGGTGACTTGTGGACTCAGATTTCTTATCTGAAAGTACCTATGAGTGAACTTCTTAAAGGGCCTTCCCAGCATACTTGTGGGATTATGAGAAGCCTTCCTGACTCTCTGACCCTTGAGAACACAGAGGCAATCTGAATTTGCAGGTCAAGTCGTTCCTAGACAGAATGGTAGGAAGAAGTCTCTTCTTGCATTTGAGTAACCTGGCTAACCAAAGGGAGTTTTTTCTGTATATATGCGTTTAAAGAAATTCATTAAGAGCAGGAACTACTATTCCATTTAATAACTATTTGCATGTATAGTAACTCAAGCAAAAGTGCTGTCTGTGATCTGGGGTGGGGGCTGAATATAATTTATAAAGAAAAATTTTTAAAAAAGCATCAGGGTTCAAAAGCTGATGACAGCATTGACGACTCGAATATATACCACCTGTTGAAGTGACACTAGAAGACAAGTCAGATAAAAGAGTGAGCAACAAAATAGAAAAATCCGTTGGAAAATTCAGTTGGAGTATATACATGGGTGTGCACAAAGATAGAAAAAAATTTATAATGAAAACCACATTTCACATATAAAAATATATTCGGTACATTGAAAATGGTAATATTTACTTTTGAAAATAATTGGTTGGAAGATAAATATGTAATAATAACAACTAAAAATAAAACTAAATAAAATATTAAGAGATATGAATGAAAGATACAGGAGACATATATGAATAATAAAAGTTCCAGAAAAGGAAAAACTGAATGATATGAGGAGATAAAAAAAAAACAATAATAGAGTCAAATTTCTTCTACCTGAATCTGCCCAGTGAAATGCTCATGGAAATCCAATGAAAATAATTTAAAAGAAAAATTAGACAAATACTGGTGAAATCCTTAACTTCTAAAGAGAAGAAAAAAAGAGAGAGAGAAAGTCACAACATTGAAGACATACAAAGACAATTTGTCAAGACACTTTATCTGATTTAGAAATTTGGCATTAACACTGCTAACACAGTATATAAGTCAAAAATCACAGTGTTAAAATTATCTTGAAGTTTACTATGTTGGCTTATGTTTCACAGCTGTGATGGGTGCTACCGAACAACAACTTGATTGACGGATGCAAAATATTGTTCTTGGGTGTGTCTCAGAGGGTGTTGCCAAAGGAGATTAACATTTGAGTCAATGGGCTGGGGAGGCAGATCCATCCTCAATCTGGGTTGGCATCATTTAATCAGCTGCCAGCACAACAAGGATAAAAGCAGGCAGAGATTGGAAAGTGCTTAAGCAGACGTTGGTAACTCATTCTCTATTATCATCCTTCTTCCTCTAACCCTGCTTCACTATTCTAGGAATCTTAGCTTCACATTCTGATCCCTCTCTACTTTAGTGACACCATTGTGCTCTGTGGCTCCCCGACACAGATCGGAAATCATATCCAAACAAAACACCATTGCACTCACTGTTCAACTATTTTGTTCCTCTCAAGAATCTCATTCCTCTGCAGGCTTACTGCTAAGTGTGGGAAAGAAGATGGTTTCTGTATTTTGTTGTGTTTTTAATTTGTATTTTTGGAAGTTAAAATCCAGTTCTTGTTACTTCATCATGACTGAAAGTGGAACTTCAGGTATTATAATTTTTAAGTTCTCACAAATTTGACTGGAAACCAATATTCTTCTATATTCCCAGTTACCATTTAAATGCCTTCATTGTTTAGTATTGTTTATTCAGTTCATAGTGTTTGTATTGAATTTTCTTACTGATTTATATGAATTTTTGTAGATATGTTACAAGTTTTTCTCATATATGAAACATTTTTTTCTTTTGTATTTTGTCTTTAATTTTGCTCAAGAAGTTGAGGGCTATATTATATGCAAATCTTTAAAAATTTTTATTACTCAGATGTATCAGTTTTTATTTTGGAGTTCACCTATTGAATTACATTTAAAAGGCTAAAATAAAGTAACTAAATATAAATACAATTGTAGTCTAGTTCATAAATATGTGACTTTTTTAGTTATTTTATTGTACAATGTAGGAAGAGATAGGTATAACTATCCATCAATGATCCGTGTCACGAATCCTCTATTTCCCTGCCAGTATTGCTGCTGATTTGTATCTGGGTTAGATTACATGACCACACTTTGCTGATGAAATTTAAGTGAAAACATTGTGTGTTGCCTTCAAGTCATCCTTTTGGTGGTTTTCTGTTTTTTTGTTTTTGTTTTAACTGAGTATAGAGCAGTTCAAAGTCCTTGTGTATAGGAGGCGTTAAAATAGATAGGGCCAGAAAGAAAGCTGTTCTCTGATGAGGAAAAATTTTGAGGGCTATTACGCAGGTGATTATACTTTCATGGTATGTGTACCATAGCAATTAGCATGGCTAATAATGAAAATAATAATAGGATTATCATATTTTTTAAATAATTAGTTACTTATCTCAATACCATAGTGATTCATTCACCTATTTAATGATAATGGGTTATCAATTTTCCAGGCAATTACCTTTTAGTGATGTATGATTTATTGAGTGATTCATCTATTCCCTATTTTGAAATACTTTTTTACAAAATAACTGTTCTTTCATAATGAGATTTCATTACATCTTTATATACATTATTCTATTTATTCATCAGTTTTTCTTTCAGATGCATACTATGTTTAGCATCGTGCTTTCTTAATAGTCTTTAATATTTGTAAAGATAAGTTTGCTTTAACATTTATTTTTTTCACTATACTATTTCTTTATTTTTCTAGATGATTTGGGAATTTACGGCAATTAAAAAAACAGCACACCAGCTCAAATTGTGTTTAATTTATAAATTAATTGGGTGGAAACTTTTATGATTGAAATATATCCCTTTTCAAGAACATATTATGTTTGCCACTTACTTGGGTCTCCTTTTAATTTCTTTGGTGACATATCCTCAATTATAAAATTGTACGCAAAATAATTGGAGATCACAATACTGAGGTTCAGAGAGAAAACAGAATAATATTAATGGCAGTAAAATACTTCATCACAGTTTTTGTTGGAATGAATGTAACTGAACAAAGAACATCAAGGCCTTGCATATCTGTGGGACAAACGGTGTATCATATCTGTACACTCCTACTTATTATGGAAGAAGACTGGAATCAATTCTTGGATCAGTGTGGACAATGCAATTTATTAAGCATACCTCCTATGGTCAGAGAATTAACAACATCATGTATTTCCATTTTGGAGGAAATATTATTCAGTGACCTAGACCATAATCAAAGATTTAGGTATAAATTATAAGAATTCCTGATTTTAATTATATTAACTTACAATACTCATTCTAATATCATCTTGACTTTCCTTTGTTGTCCAACATTAAAAGCATTGCTTTATACTCATTACTTACTTATACTCAAATTTTATGTTGTCTAAAGGTGTTCTCTAAGGCTGTCAAATACAAATACAAAGCACATATATTTATTTATTTATTTATTTATTTTTTTTGAGACAGAGTCTCACTCTGTCACCAGGCGCCAGGCCGGAGTACAGTGGCACGACCTCGGCTCACTGCAACCTCCACCTCCCGGGTTCAAGCAATTCTCCTGCCTCAGCATCCCAAGTAGCTGGGATTACAGGCACGCGCCACCATGCCCAGCTAATGTTTTGTATTTTTAGTACAGATGGGGTTTCACCATGTTGACCAGGATGGTCTCCATCTCTTGACGTCGTGATCCACCCACCTCGGCCTCCCAAAGTGCTGGGATTACAGACTTGAGCCACTGCGCCCGGCAAAGCATATATATTTAAACTTTTAATCTCTTAGTAGCTTTAGGTATGAATGTCCTAATTGCCTCAACTATATATCCACCTTTGTGTCCTGCAAAAGTTTCCAAATCCTTATTCCGAAGAGCACTCAACTTGATTCCCTGACAGATACCTTTTGTCTCCGGGTTCTTATATAACAGAATCAACAGTATTTCATTGTATCAAATACAACATGTAATAATTGCTTATAACTCTGCTTCTTTTCTTATTCCCAGATTTCATGACTAATCCTTCAAATCTTCATTATCTTCCAAACTTATCCTCCTTTCATTGGCTAAATGTCATCAGGGTAGATATTTATTGCCTTTTATTCGATCATCTGTAATAAGTTCTAAATGGTCTCAATGCCTCTAGGCTTTCCCTGCAAACATTTTTCGCACCCTCTGAAACATCATTATATTCAGGTACAATTTTAATTGCTCCCAAAGGCTCACATTCATGGGCTCTAAAGTCCTTTACCTGTTGTATCCCAAAATTATCCTCATTAATTTATAGTAACATACATTTTACCCCTTAAATGGCCCCAATTTTTAATACTGGTGATAATGCTCAAGTTTCTCCTTTGGCCTGAAATATCTGAGAATATAAAATATTTTACTTTCTTCTCATAATTTAGACTTAATACTTTTAGTTATCTGATCTCCACTGATTACTAGAGTGTGGTCTTCTTTCAGTTGCCAATTGCAAAATCACAATTTGATTGCTGGTAAAAGAAATATTATTCTAATATTTAATCTCTTTTTCATAAGGATGAAGGAATCTATTTTCCTTTTCTCCTTTGCAGTTGAGCCATGTGTCTGGGTCAAAGTAATCTAGATATGAAATGAAAATATGTGTAGCATTTCTAGCATCCATGTTTTTTCTTTCTGCTATGGGACCATGAATGATATCTGTTCAAGATGGCTTTGCTTCAAATGGCAGAGAGTAGTCTTACCCTCATCAGATTTGTAGACCATAATGAACTTATTTTGAGTAAAATATAAACAGTGAAACGTGTCCTTTTTTCATTGTCATACTTAGGCTTCCTGCCCCCCATATCACAAACTCCTACTAATTTACACAAAAATTCTATTTTCATAAATGTCTAAATTATCTACCTTACTAAATACTTTAAAAAACCTAGTGTGACGTATTTAATAGGTTTCATGTATAAAAATGTTTGAAACTTGACATTGTGTAAGAACTGACTTCCTAAAGTTTTAAGATTTCTTTAGTGTACAACCCTTGATATTTTAAAAACATTTTTTAATTCTCTAAATAAGACTTCTGCAAAACTGTGTTGCAAGAGATTTCTTAGTACAAGCGTTGAGTGAAGTACATTTTAATAAACTTTTTGAACTAAAATTTTCTTTCATAAACTATGTGTTTATTTTCTCTCCCCTAAGTTAGCTTTTCACTTATCTGTAAATATTTCTTTTTAGACAAATGGTGTGGATTACATTTTAGAAATGTTTTTGGCATCAAGTATTTCCTCTCATTAAATAATTGTTTTTCTAATCTCAAGTTTAACTCTGAACTTACCTGTATATATTCTAAATTTGGACCAACTTTCCTGGTGATAACATTCAGGTGATTATTAATAACATTTTTTTCATAAACAACCTATTAAACCAGATTTAACAAAATATATTATAGCTTTATTTCTAGAAATCATAATCAAAGTTTTATATTTATTTTGTTAGTAGTATTACTTATCATAGATAGAAGTCCAGGTTATTTTGAATACTAATATTCTGGAATACTAATGCTTATGTTTAATTTTGTTTAGAATGATGTATATAAGAGAAGTTCAAGATATCAGTTAATTATGCTTGTGTGGGATTAATTGTAACAATCATGTAAAATAATGTTAACTTTCAAAACGTGGACAATGAATTTTCCCCAGCTATGCTTGTTTATTTTTAAAATATGACTATGTCTCTAGAGGAAACAAAGTAGCATGGTAATCATTTTTGTTCAGCTAAAACATGAAATTGGTATTATTTTAAATATCCTATTTCTTAAAATATTCTATTTTTTGCCGGGTATGGTGGCTCATGCCTGTAATCTCATTTTGGGAGGCTGAGGCGGGTATATCACAAGGTCAGGAGATCGAGACCATCCTGGCCAATATGGTGAAACCCCATCTTTATTAAAAATAAAAAATTAGCTGGGTGTGGTGGTGCCATGCCTGTAATCCCAGCTGCTCAGGAGGCTGAGGCAGGAGAATCCCTTGAAACAGGGAGTCAGAGGTTGCAGTGAGCCAAGATCCTGCCACTGTACTCCAGACTGGCAACAGAGCGAGACTTCATCAAAAAAATAGAATATATATATATTCTATTTTTTCTCATTGGTTCTAATCTATATTTTCTTATTTATTTTTAGTGAATAGAGCTGGCAGTGTGTGCTTTTATCATAACTGCCTTGAATTAATATTACATCACTTTACATGTTAGATGCTTAAAAAACATGCTTTCTGTCTCCAATTTTACCCTATTAAATTGCCACATATTTTATTAAATATATAAAAATTATTTTTGAAGAAATAAAGAAAAAAGTAATATTTTATTCCCATGTATACCATTTTCAGCAATTTCCATTCTTTCATATGTATTCTAGTTTTCTTCTAGTATCATCTTCCTTCAGCTTAACAAACTTCATTGTAGGCTAATTTTTTGCTAACAAATACTCCCATATTTTATCTAAAGGTTGTTTTTATTTTCATCCTAAAGGATATTTTTAGTGGATTTATAGTTGTCTATCTCTATCTATCTACCTACCTGCCTACCTATCTATCTGTCTACCTTAGTGCTCTAAAAAATAATAACATTCTTATGTCTTAGAGTTTTCATTTTTCTATCTTTTCTGATGAGAGGTCAGTAGTTATCCTGAACATTAATTCTCATAGAGATTGCACTGTCCCCTGCTGGTTGTTCTAACAGTTTTTCCTTCACTTTTCATTTTCAGTAATGTGATGCTAAATGCCTTACTTGGGGGATTCATGGGAATTCTTCAATCTATGAATCTATAGTTTTTAAGTTTAAAAATCATGAGCCAGTATATCCCCGTATATTTGCAATTCAATATCCCCCTTATTTACTTCTGAGATTATATTTATGTGTATATTAAAACATTAGTTATTACACTAGAGGTCACTAATTCGTTTAAATAAATTTTTCCTATTTTTAAGTCATTTTTCTCTTTCTGCTTCAAAATTGGTTGATATAGTCATCTGTTCATTGACCTCTATTTTCAACAGTATCCAATGTGAGGTGAAACCATGTATTAGACTCTGTGTTTCAGATATTAAATTTTCTATTATAGAATTTTATGTTTGTTTTTAATCTGTATACTTCATTTCTCTTGTGGAAGTGCTTGTATGTTCACTCATTATGTATTTAGTTTTGTTTAAATCTCAAAACTTATGCATAGAAGATTTTTAAAAGTTCTGGCTTTGGACTTTTCAACATCTCAGTCATCTCAGTGCCTGTTGCTACTGACTATTTTGCCTCATCCTTCACCCCATCTCTTTCTTATTTGTTTTGGGTTTTATTTAATTGTTTGTTTTTGCCACTTAACATTCCTGCTTTTTTGCATGTCTCAAAGCTTTGGATTTTATTACCTACATCATATTGTTATGTCATTGAAAGTGAATTCTGTCTTCTTCCTTCAAAGAATGTTGACTTTTTTGGGGGGTGAGTAGGGGGTAACTGTCAGCCTCTTTAAAAGGCTGAAGAAAATAACAAGATGAGATGGAATAAGTAGAAAAAAAGCACTATGTAGATTTAATCCTAACACATTCATAATTATTTTAAAAATAAATGTATTAAAGATCCTGGTGAAAAGGCATAGATTGTAACACTTGGTTAAAGAAAAAAGGCAATATTGAACTATCTTAATTAGCTGGAGATATAATTTAAATAAAAATATAAATATACATTAGAATACTAACCACCTGATATAATACTAGTAAAATTAATATTTAAAAACCTGAAGATAAAATATTATCATTGATATAAAATTATGTGTGCTTTCACACATTGTCTGTGGGATGTTATAAAGGGAAACTACTTTGGAAAATTATTTGGTATTTAATTTGTAGTTAATAACTTATTTGAATGAGCTATTCTACATTATGTATGCACATGGCAGAAACTGAAATAAGTTTACACAAAAATTTACATATTTACAGCAGTTTCCAAATAGTAGCCTGAAGTGGAAACAATTCAATTATTGTATACCAACAGGAAAAACTAAACAAAATTTGATATATTCCTATAATGCCGTTCTACTTAATAATATAAAGTAGTAAATTATTGATGCATTAACTGAATAATTATCCCAACATTTTGCTTAGAAATTCTGCATACAAAGAAGTGAATTTGGTATGATTCCATTTAAATAAAATTTTATAATAGTGAAAATAACCTATAGTTAAATATCAGAACAGAGGTGATTACATTTTGATTTGGTACCTATTGGGAAGGGGCATGAAAAACCATTGTGGAAAAAAATCAGGGGTCTGGAAACTGCAAATTGATAGGCAGTACATATTTTAACCTCTCAGGACCATAGATTCTCTGTTGCAACCACTCTATTTTGCATGACTCTGTAATACTCTATATTAAAAAAGTAGCCATAGAAAATGCATTAAAAAATGCATCTAGTAGGGATCTGATAATTTTTTAAAAAACAAACCAACCAATGGCCAGATCTAGCCCACAGATTAGTTTCCAACACTTGCTGTTTATCTTGATAGAGATGAGTGTCATGACTGTATGCATTTGCAACAATTTATCAAAATGAAACATATAGTATACATTTGTCTCTATAAGTTATACCTCATAAAAAGAGATGGGGGCTAAAATTTTATAATTGTTATAGTTCTCAAAACTCAGAAGCTAAAAATTGGTATAAATTTGTTAATTCCTTTGCTTTGAAGTCTTATAATTATGGGCAGCCGTAACTGAAACTGACATGCAGACCTAAATTAAAAGACCAAAATAAACAACTAAATTAAACAGAGAGAGAGCACCACATATTTTATCAGATGGTTAATATAAATTTTTCTTAATTTCTAATTGTTTTGTACAGAGCCCTAAAGATATTCCTGTTGAGAAAATATAAATAAGTCTTCCAGCCCAGAAAAACCTACCACAACGGTAGTAGAGAAAGTAAACAGTTTTATTTTTGTGTAAGTGTTAAACCAGAATGCGATCCACATGACAGGAAATCTACCAAGAGATTTGTGAGACAGAAAATCTCACCCTTCTATATATACAGAACAGATACAACCCACTACATACTTGTTTTTAAAATAAACAACTAGTCCTCAAGTAAGAGGACTTCACAAGCATCGTCTGTCACACATAGTTTATTTAAATTTACCTAGGATTGAGGTAGCCATCTCTTTAGATAACTGGCTTTATACACGGGACTAATAAACGTCTCTGTATTTTTGTAACAGGAGAGAGTTTTGCAGTTGGAGCAAGGAACTCACAAAGTTAGACTTCTACCCTTTCACTGAAACTGACAGGTAAGGGTGCTATTTTCCTTGATGTTTACATTTCAAAGAGATGACTCCCAGGTCTTTGAAGAAGTTAGTCCTGAGTCACAAAGCCAGCAAAAGGATTTACGCACATTTCAAAGAGAGGAGAATGTATTTATACTGAAAAGTTTTCTAAAATAAATGCTTAGAGAAATAGGAAGAAAGGGAAATATCTTTATTTTCAAGAGAGAGAATTAAGCCTCTTATTTTAAATTTATATTTGTTTATATTTTAAATGAAAAGATAAAATGTGTTGTTTAAATGTGCAAATATTTAAGCTTTGACAAGACTGGCATATTAGCTCAGTAGGGAAGGATATATAATTCTAAAAATAAAATTGGAAGAATTTTTATGCCTGTGAAAAAAATATTATTGGGATGATATATCATGTCTTTAAAAAATATGGTAAAAACACATGATTTTTTTTTCCTGGAGAAGACACAAAATTTGTCATCAAACATGAAAATATGCTAAACTTTTAGAGTTACTATGAAAATAAAACTAAAGCCAGTAAACAATGTTTTATATCTACTAAAATAGTCCAAGGAAAACAAAAATCTGAAAATATCAAGCTTTGGCCAGAATGATTGGAATCAGAGCTCTTACACGTGATCACTGAGAGCTTAAGTGATAACAAACTTAGATAAGCTACTTGGATAAAATCAAACATTATACTTTGAAGCTGTACATATGCTGTTGAGGGACTGTGTTATAGAAGCTTCTATTCCTGGGTCCATGAGGGGAGTGGTTTCAAAGGTGGGAGTTTCTCGGCTCCATGCCTCCACCCAGGAACCAGAGGGGTTTCAAATGTAAAGTTCTTGGTCTAGGTTTCCCATGGGCTAGGTGGGGAAAGCCTGGTAAGGCTTCTTTGTCCCAAGAAACCCTCCAGAAACTCTGGGAGGAAGGGACTCTGTAACTCAGAGCTGTGGACCAAGTAGCCAATCGGGCATGAGAATCAAAGATCAATCACTCTAGAGGAAGTCTGAAAGAAGTCCTCTCATTGGATGAGAGCATGAATGGGGTGGGAAAAACTCAAGGGTTAAAACTCCAGCTGCTCCTACCCGTAGGGATTCTTTCTCTGGGTCCCCTCCCACGACAGCATGGGAGCTGTCTTTTCTCTTTTCTCTCTCTTTTCTCTATCCTCCCCTCTCCCTCCCCCCTCTTCCCTCTCCCCCCTCTCATAAATCACTTTCCCGCAAAACTCTTTGGACCTTTCCCCAGTTACACTATGACATTAATTTTCCTCCTACTTATATATTCTGATATAATTTTAGCACTTTGTAGTGTGACATAGGTATATAGTATTACTATATACTGCAAAATGGTATTACAGCACTGTTTGTAAGAAAACAAAGAAGGCTAGAAAAGATGCAAGCTACATATTTAAGAGAGAATGAGGAAATAAACAATGAGGGAAAACAGGAGGAATAGGAAATTTGGAAAAATCAGGAGGAAGGAGGAGGAAACAAGGAAGGAAAGAAGGAAGGGAGTGAGGGAGGAAAGAATCTTGTGGAATATTCCTAAGATTAATTTGTATTAATACAGTTGCCATCACAGGATTCCTATGATAGCGTATGGGCAGAATATAGCCAGTAACAGCTTCTTCCATCTCTGCTTTTGCATACCAATTATCTCATCAGGAGTTAGAGCTCATTCCTTCTTCCCTGTGACTCAATTTATCAAAAACATACTATAGAGGTGTCATTGTGTGACCTCAAGTCTAGCCCTTGATGCTTTCATTTTATGTTTTTTGAAAACTAGTCAACTGCAGTAACAGAGAGGTCACATAGAAAAAGAGGCATTACAGGTTAAGGGAAAAGGAAGCCCGTCAAATTCCAAATATCCCATCCATCCTGTTGGCACACTAGTTATGGTAACAGCAAAATTTTAGATCCTCCACATTGATTAGATTCATTTTAATACTATCTTCATTTCTTTTGTTGTTTTTATTACTTCTTGGTGTGTTTTATTAAAAATACATTGAAGTACTTAAATCTTACCGTCTAAAGATATTTTTCCTCTAAATCCTGTGTAGCCACTAGGTCAAGACAGAACATTTGCTGCCCTGCAAAATTCTTCATTGACCATATCCCAGATCAAAAATTATTTGTGGTACAAACATAAAAACCAGTAGACCTGTATTGGATGTCCTGTAACTTCAACCATATTTCTTCCTCTTTTCAGATTAATCTTTTGATAGAGCTCATACTCTAGTAGCCCTCTAAGAATGGATTATGGAAGGTAAAACAAGATCTTCAGTATCTCAAATTTCACCTTAAAAATACTCACACTTGATTTTGTTTGGCTACATAAATCAAAACTATTTTGTTAGAATATTGATGGTATTGCTTCACTTATAGTCTTAACTGCTTCTTTTGAGAAGTCAAGTACCATCCTGAGCATTTGCTTATGATTATTCTCAACTTTAATCATCTGAGTTTTTATTTCTGAGATTTTTCTACTAATTTTTGTAAGGGACAAATTATAAGTGTATACATTTATGAGGTCCAATGTGATGTTTTGATATATGCATACAATGTGAAATATTAAAAAGTCAAACTCAAAATTAGAGAACAAAATGATGTTTATCAGAGACTGGGGAGGTAGAGAGGAGAGGAATGTGAAGCTGTGTGTAAAAGGGTATAAACTTTCAGATAAGAGGAATATGTTTTAAGATCTATTACACAGTGGGTGATTATAGTCAATAATAATGTATTATATGTTTTAAAATAACTATGAGAGCAATTTCAAATATCTCACCATAAAGAATGATAGGTATGTGAAGAGATGAATATGTTAATTGGCTTGATTTAACCATATCTGAGGTCTTTAGGTAGCTCTATCTCTATCTGTATTTTCAAACATATTGATGGTTTCTTATTAGGGATCATTTTTCCATATATGAAATATCCTCTCTGAGGCTGTTACTCACAGAATTAAGGGTGCATTATCTGTACTTCCTCCTGCCCCACACATTTCTTTCTGGTTTCTATGAATTCTTTCCTCCCTAGTTTGGTCAGCTGTTATTTGGGCTTTGTTTTCTTGTAATGGACTGCCCTCAAATATCTGTTGAGATTTAGCTATCTAATTATATTTATGTGTAAGAAATAAAAAGCAGAATCAATATTCTCTAGTTCTGTTTAAAACATACCAACTAGTAGACTTCCATCTCAGCTGTGCCCTTGGGAAATATTGCCTAAGATGTGTAAGCCTTTCTTTTTATGTATTTTATTTTCCCATGGAAGAGTTCTCCAATGTCCCACTTTGGGGCATTGAAGTCTGGCTGTCATTTTTATGAGAGCTAATTGAAGATGGAAAGTGTTGTCTTCAGTTCAGGATAGTGCATTTCATGAGCATGTATTCTTTCCTCAGTATGGTATCCCTGCTGTACTAATGTCAGAGTTCACAGCTTCCCTGAAATAAATGCATCACAGCATGAATCTAGGTTTACGCCATAGCAGAGGAAAGGTAGTTGCTTAAATCTGTGCTATGAAATAGGAAACCTGGAAATCTAAGAGCATTTAAACAAAATTTTAGTTATTGTTCTGATCTTAAGATGTATATTCATCTTTTACTCTCAAAGGTAGTTGACGCCTTGAGCTTTCCAAAACTTAACTAGAACTCTGTGGCGTGGTTTTGCCTGTTTTGGCCTAACTACTACAGCAGTAGATGGTCTTTTCATCAAAGAGATTTTTTTTTCACATTTTGTAGCTCCCATTCATGTTTCCATTTCCATAGTCTTTGTGTATGCATTAATTAAATGTTTCCTTAAATTTTAGTTGAATTTTGTGAGATGGAGAGTGAATATAGTATTAACTCTTTGTGTTAAGCATAAGTACATTAATTCTTAAATAATTAAGAAGATAAAACTAAAGATAATGTAATTATTGGAGATATACTTAATATATAGTGAATCACTTTTTAATGTTTGTGTGATTGTATTTTCTTTTATTCCCTAGGTGTTACCTATTTCTCTGTGGAATTGTTGTATTTAAGTTGTTAGGTGTATTTCAAGGTTAAATGGTTGAATTGTCCAATTTGTATTGGTATTGCATATCACCCAAAATAAGGCCATTTTTATCTGTCAGAAAATGAAAATCTTTAGATGAACAGGAATATTTTAGCATATAATAGTGAGAAGAAACAAAGAAACTAATTCTCTTTTGAATAGTTTGATACACGTATAATATTTTGGTTTAATCAAGCTTTAATATACTAAATACCAGAAAATATATACTACTCAAATATAGGCATTTAAGTAAGTTACTGCTGTCTATTTCTGTACCTGTGGAGTTAAATATGATGTTCAAAGAAGAAATCCTGAGGATGATGGTATAATGTCAAAAAAAGAAATTTTAAAATGTGAGCCAGGTGCTGTGTAAGTACAAATGTTTTATTCAAAAAGCACTTCAGTTTTTTAAATTACTCATTTGAAAATGTAAATGCTCCTTCTATGCATATTAATTGTAATTTGAGTTTTTACTACTGAAAGAAAAATTACATATATTAGATACCTCATCTAATTATATTTTTTTAATACATGGCTATTTGAAAGCTCTTTGATAAGTCTTTTAGAAATTAAATGTATTTAACAAGTGATTTCTTATGAAGTTAGAATAGATACACAATAAGTACACCATAGTTCCCTTTTTAGCTGTGGTTTTGTTTTCCATGGTTTCAGTTACTTATGGTCATTTGTGCTCCAAAAACATTAAATAGAAAATTTCAGAAATGAAGAATTAATAAGTTGTAAATTACATACTATTTTGAGTGACATGATAAACTTTTCTGTCATCTTCCATGAGATGGGAATCATCCCTTTGTCCAGTATATTTACGCCGCATATGCTACTGCCTGTTAGTCACTGAGTCAGCATCTTGGTTATAAAATTGATTCTGACAATACCACAGTACTTGTGTTCAAGTAATCCTTATTTTATTTATTAATGGCCCCAAAGTACAAGATTCTGGTAATTTGGATGTGCCAAAGAGAAGCCATAAAGTACTTTCAATAAGTGAATAGGTTCCCAACAATAAGAAAAAAAAAAAAAATCATATACTGAGTTTGCTAATATATCCTTAGAATTAATCATCTGTGAAATTTTGAAGGAGAATAGAAATTTGTGCATAGTACATATAGGTTTTGGTATTGTCCACGGATGTTTTGGACGATATCTCCTGAGGATAAGGAGAGACCACTGTGATTATTTTTTGAAACCAATTGGAAATGATAATAGTACTTTAATAGTAAATATAAAAATATTGCTACGACTGCTAAATGATGACAAAAGAAATAAATTCATTTTTTACATACCTGAAAGTTCCAACATCATTCATTCATAACAGGGTTAACTCTGACAGTAGTTTTTAGTTGTGTATTTATAATTTTTAGGTATTTTCCTCTTTTCTTAGAGGGTCTGAAAAGTGTATTTACAAATATTACTGACCTAAAAAAATTACTTAGCTTATACCAAGAGAATATGAAGCTGTTATAAATTTAAAACACAATTTACTTCCAATCACATCAATGCTAGACTTTTCAAATTAATCAAATTACTCACCAATTTTACTCAAGATGGTGATGAAAATTCTAGCCAAATTAAATGGAAAAAAAGAAAGACAGAGAAAAAAAAGAGGGGAAGAAAGGAAGTACATCACCTCTATCTACAGATGGTATGATATATTTATAGTAAATATCTCTAAGGAATATACAAAAAATTAAAATTAGTTCTGGTAAATGAGTTCAACAAGGTTGCAGTATGCAAGTTCAATGTACACAAATCATCTATCTATAATACCAAGGAACAATCCGAAATAAAATTAAGAACATAATTATATTTACATTAGCATTAAAAACGCCAATATTTCGGAATGCATTTAACATGAGAAGTACAAGATTTCTACAATGAATACCAGAAAACATCACTGAAATAAACTTTAAGAGATAGAAAATAAAGAAAATTTGTATGTACATTCTTTAGACTATTATTTAGCCTCTTTAAAGAAAAATCCTCATATTATAAGCAGCAACATGGATGAACTCTGAGGATAATATGCTAAGTGGCATTGAAAGACAAATGCTATGAGATTCCACTTACATGGATTATCAAAGCAAACTTATAAAAGCAGAAAGCATAATTGTGGTTTCCAGGGTTTAGAGAGAGAAAGTAATGAGTTGCTATGTAATGAGTGTAAAGTGTCAGCTATACAAGATATAAAAGCCCTAGAGATCTTCAAATGTTATACTGTATACTTAAATATATTAAGAGGTTAGATCTCATGTTATGAGTTATTTGTGAAAGTAAAAATACCTAATATAGGTTAAGGGCGGATGGAGGCAGCAAACCACCACGGCACGTGTCTACCTATGTAACAATCCTACAAGATCTGCACATGTACCCCAGAATTTTAATGAACAGTAAAGAAAATGACCCACAAATGTACACTGATAGCTGTAAATAAAAACAAAGGTAACTAAAGATATGTAGCTCCTCTATACTACAAACAAATTTGACGGAGAAATTTGAAATAATTAAGTAAATTTTATGAATTGAAAGATTTCATATTTGCACATTTATCAGTTGTTCTTGAAATAACTGACAATCTTAGTGCAATAATACATCAAATCACAGCAAAAATTTTCCTGGAAACCCACTTTACCTAGAAAGAAACACAAAGACTGAAAGTTAAGAGTTAAAAAATGATATTTCATGAAACTGAAGCAAAAAAGTAAGAGTAGAGATACTTAGATGAATTAGACTATATATCAAAGGCTATGAATAAAAGACAAGAAGTGTGACTGTATAAAGCTGTTAATTTCAGCAAGAGGATATATCGATGCACCCAACACCAGAGCTCCCAAGAGTATAAAGCAAATATTAATAGATCTAAAGGGAGATAGTGAGATAGACTGCAATGCAATGATAGTAGGAAACAATACCCCACTCTCAGTAATGGACATTATCCAGACAGATAATCAGCAACAAAAACAAAAACCTGTGGATTTAAATGACATATGAGATCTAATACGTCTGACTAACATTTAGCGAACATTTCACCCAACTCCTGCATATTACACATGCTTTAATGAGCACATGGAACATTCTCCAGAAGAGACTATATAATTGGCCACAAAACAAGTCTATACAAATGCTTAAAAATACAAGTCATGTCAATTATCTTGTCTGAGCACACTGACATGAAATTGGAATCAATAACAAGAGGAGCCACAAAAAATACACAAACACACTGAAATTAAACATGTTCCTAAGTGACCAATGGGTCAATGAAGAAATGAAGAATAACATTTTAAAAATTATTGAGACAAAAAGAAAATGGAAATATAACATATAAAAATCTATGAAATAAGGGAAAAGAAGTTCTAAGAAGAATTTTGTAGCAATAAATGACTATATCAAAGATGTAGAAAGACTTCAATAAACAAATTGAGACTAAAATACAACACAGCAAATTGACTAAGAAAGCTGGATCTTTGACTAGATAAATGATATCAACAAACCATTAGCTAGACTAATTAAGAATAAAGAAAGAAGAACAAGCACATTGTAAGTATTGCAATAGATGCAAAAAGCATTTGATGAAATTCAGCATTTCTTTACGATTAAAACCCTCGTCAATATGGGCATGAGAGAAACATATCTCCAAATAATAAAGACCATACATGACAAACCCATGGATGACATTAGACCAAATTGAAGGCCTTTACTTTGTAGATTGGAACAAGATAAGAGTGTCAGCTTTTACCAGAATTATTCAACATACTGCTGGAAGTCCTGGCTGGATTAATTAGATACGAAAAAGAAAGAAATGGCATCCAAATTAGAAAAAAAAAAAAAAAAATCACGTTAGCCTTGTTTGCAGATGACAGAATATTATATATATAGAAAATCCTAAAGATTTCACAAAAATTGCCAAACCTGATAAATTTAGTAAATCTGTAGGATATAAAATTTGAAGAATACAAAATTAGCATTCAATGATTAGTAGCATTTGAATATGTCAACAGCAAACAATCTGAACAATAAATCGAAATAGAAATCTCGTTTGCAGTAACTCCAAAGAATATAAAATACATAGATTAATTCCCAGACTAATTTAACCAAAGAAGTAAGGATCACAGAAGGAAAATTATAAAACTCTGATGAAAAATAAAGACAATATCAAAAATTGAAAACTATTGCATATTCAAGGTTATAATAATTAATATTGTAAAAAAGGCAGTACTACCCAAAGCAACTTCCAGATTTAATGCAATACTTTACCAAACACCAATGATATTCTTCACAGATATAGAAAAATAAATTCTAAAACTTTTATGGAACCACAGATGATTCCAAATAGCCAAAGAAATCCTGAGCAAACAAACCAACCTGGAGTCCTCATACTACCTGACTTCAAAATTTGCTACAGTTACAATAACTTAAAAACTATAGTATTGGCATAAAAACAAATATATAAACCAATAGAACAGAATACAGAACCTAGATCTAAATGCACACATTTACTGCCAAATCATCTTTCAAAAAGGTGCCAAGAACATATAATGGGGAAAGGATGGTATTTTTAACAAATGATATTTGGAAAACTGGATAACTATATGCAGAAGAATGAAACAAGACCCCTAAAGCTCCCATACAAAAACTCAAATCAAAAATGTATTGAAGACTTAAACCTATGACCTGAAACTGTGGAACTATAACACGAGAAGAAAGTACAGTGGAAATGATCTAGGAGACTGGTCTAGGGAAATATTTTTTTTGCATGACATCTAAAAAGCACAGGCAACCAAAGCAAAAATAAATTGGGATCACATTAAGCTAAAAAGCATTGGAACAGCAAAGGAAACAATCCAAAAAGTGAAGAGACAATTCACAAGATGGGAGAAATGTTTCTAGACTACTACTTATTATTTGGAATGAGTAACCAGAATAGATAAGGAACTCAAACAACTCAATAGCAAAAAAAAAAATACAAATAATCCAATTAAAAATGGTCAAAAGATCGAAACAGTCTTCAAAAAAAGACATACTAATGGCCAACAGCTATATGAAAAAAAAAATGCTAAAATACTAATCATCACGTAAATGTAAATCAAGCCACAATGAGATATCATCTTACCTTGTTCAAAATGGCTTATATCCAAAAGGTAATTAATAATATTCTGAAGAGGATGTGAAGAAAGGGAAACCCTCACACATCTTTGTTAGGAATTTAAATTAGTAGAGTTACTATGGAGAAGAGTATGAAGGTTCCCCAACAAGAAATATATTAAACAACCATATGATCCAGCAATTCCACTACTGGGTGTATATCTAAAAGAAAGAAAATATTCATCAAAGAGATATCTGCACTCTCATGTTTATGTAGCACTATTAACAATAGCTGAAATGGAATCAACCTAAGTGTCCATCAAATAATAACTGAATAAAGAGAGAGGGAGAGAGAGAGAGTGTGTGTTTGTGTGTGTGTGTGTGTGTGTGTGTATAAAATGTATGTTGTATATATACAATGGATTATTATCCAGGCATAAAAAGAGATAAAATCAAATAAAAAACAAATTTTAAAAAAAAGAGATAAAATCCTGTCATTCACAGCAACATGAATGAAACTGGAGGTCATTATGTTAAGTGAAATAAGCCTAGGAGAGAAAGACAAATATATCCTCATTGACATGTGGGAGCTAAAAATGTGGATCACATAATAATCCAGAATAGATTAGACACTGCTAGAGCCTGAAAGGGGAGGCAGTTGGGTGAAATGAAAGAGATAAAAATAACATAAATGTGATTATTACCATAAATGTTTACTGATAATCACTTAAAAAGGAGGCAAATGTACTTATTACCACTGAAAAATGGTAAAGTTGGTAAATTACATATGTATTTTTACCCAAATAAAAGTCTATTTAAAAATAAAAACAAAAGAAATCAACAAAAATTTTAGCCTGTAAAACACTTTACTTAAAATATTCTAAAATGTTTTGTGGAAATATGATAGTTCAATAACAGGACATAAATAATGAAAAAATAAGAACAAAGTTGAGGACGTATTTCATGTATAAACACTTTTTACAAATCTCTACTAATTAAGAAAAAAGTAATTATGAATGCTTAGCCACAGTGATAAATACAACAGTACACAGGGTCTAGAAACGGAGTCATGAGATTCATCCTTGTCCCTGCAAAGGACATGAACTCATCCTTTTTAAAGGCTGCATAGTATTCCATGGTGTGTATAAGCCACATTTTCTTTATTCAGTCTATCATTGATGAGCATTTGGGTTGGGTCCTGGTCTTTGCTACTGTAAACAGTGCCACAATGAACATATGTGTGCATGTGTCTTTATAACAGAATGATTTATAATCCTTTGCATATATACCCAGTAATGGGATTGCTGGGTCAAATGGCATTTCTATTTCCTGGTCAGTGAGGAATCACCATATGATATCCCATTGTATAAATATACTATAAATTTTATCCAGTTTGAGACTATTATGAATAGTGCTTCTATGAACATCTTTTGATGAATATATGTATGCATTTATGCTTAGTATATAACCTAAGTTTATATGTTACATGCATTAGAAAATGCTGCCCTAGAATTTTTCAAAGTAGTTGTGATGTACATTTTCACCAGCTATGTAAGATGATTGCAATTTACATCTTCACCAGTACTTGTCATTCTATGCAATTTTAATTTACATCATTTTCCTAATGTGCTTTGTAAGATATATATATGTAGACTACCAACCAAAAAATAAGCCCAGAATCATAAAGTACATATCTATGATACAAAAAAAAAAGGGAGTCATGAGAATATGGTTGCCTAAAAAATTAAGTCTGTCCTGCTATTAATGCAGTAGCATTAAAAAAAAAAAAAAAGTGATAGTTTTTAAACAATGGTGGCACCTGACTGAATTATCCATCTGGGATAAATAATTCCAGACCCTTCCATTAGTTCATTTACAAATATATATATATAAAAGACACTGACATGAATTGAAGCTCTAATTATAAAAGGTAAACTTATTACATATTTAAAAGAAAGATAAGTAAGAAATTATTCTAAATTACCTTAGAAAAGTAAATATTTCTTAATACCAAATAAAAAAGCACCAAGTATGAAGGCCGAATTTATGGATTAAGTCTAACTTAACAGCTTCAGTTATCAATAGATACTGTTGTTGGAATGGCATTGGGGCAATCCATAGAGTATCAAAATATATTTGACACACAGACACACACACACACACACACACACAGACACACACACACACATATAAAAAATCATAGACATATCAAAAATACGCAAATACATTTGACAAATCAGTAAGAAAAATACAATACAAAACAATAGTTGCAAAGAATTACGATATGATATTTTAAAAGCGGCTATCATATAAGCAAATGAAAAGGCTTTGATCTTTCAGTGTCATCAGTCATGAGGAAAATGTGAATTAAAATTATGAGATACCACAGCACACCTACTAGTTTAATTCAGATGTAAAATATAAAATATGAAAATTGCTTTAGTCGGCTCAGGCTTCTATATTTCATTTATATTAAATATTTTATAGAACAAAATATATAGATAGGGTATCTTATAAACAACAAATTTTACTTCTCAGAGTTCCAGTGACCGGCAAGTCCAAGATCAAGGACCTGGAGCATTTGTTGTCTAGCAAGGTCCATTTTCTGGTTCATAGATGGAGTATTCTCTCTGTGTACTCATGTGGTGAAAGGGGCAAATAAGGATCCTCTGTCTTCACTATTAAAGACTACAATCTCATTCATGAGAGCTCTATTCTATGGTCTATGACTAGGGCCTCCATCCCTTAACCCATTTATGTGACATTGTAATTTTTTGAATTTTTGCAATCTGACCTTGGTGATGATCTTGAGCAGTGAATATAAATAACTCCTATATATTTGGAACATTAGGCATAAATGGGTTTAATATTATAACCTTTAAGGCTAAGATTTCAACATATAAATTTTGAGAGGACACAAAATTCAGACCATAGCAACAGCCAAGAGTTGTTAAGGATGTTGAAAATTGAGAAAACAGACCAAATATGCCCATGGAAGTGTAAGTTGTTATAGCCACATTATATCTGTTTGGTAGGATCTAAAACTGAAAAAATGTATACCTTAATACCAATTAACACTAATATTAATAAGATAACACTTTCACTCCTCAACATATAATCAATGAGATTATATCTTCTCCAAAATATAGATAATGTATTATTTTAAATAGCACTATACACAGTAGCTTCAGAAGCCAACCAAATGTTGCCTAAATAATCAAATGGAAAATAAATTATCTACCACCCACTGGAACACTTTACAGCAGTAAGAATCAATAATGCATGAATACATGCAACTATGTGAATAAAACACACATAGAATACTAAGGACTCACACACTGTTTGACCCCGATTATGAAAGGTATAAGATAATACTAAACTATTCCGTACAAATTGAGATAGTGGGAGATTTAGGGAAACAGATTTGAAAAGGATCCAAACAGGCATTGCTGGCATTCTGGTAACGTTATATTTCATAATCTGAATGTTGCTTTCATAGATATGTCTACTTTGTGAAAATTCAGTGAATGGTCCATTAATGACAAGAACCACTTTTCTGCATGTACGTTTTACTTTACTGAGAAATAAGGAGAAATACAGATACAGGTAGAAGATATCTTCTGTTTACTTACGTGTGAAATGATACTGTGAACCTAAATTACCCTACTACAAATTTCAAAACTTCCATTATTTACCATAGTAGTTAAACGACTAAACATTAACAGAAACAACCTAAAATAAATAAAGTATAATGGGAATGTAGGTTAGAAATTAACCATTATGCTTTTCAAAAACATTGCTAATACAGGTCTATTTTTCACCAATGACAAGTGAATAATGTAATTAATAATAATTACAGCAAAAAATGTTTTAAAAGCTTCACATGCATTATTATACTTGTGACAGTGATATAGATTGCATTCTCATGATGAAGTAAAAATAATAAATGTTTTTATGGTATGTAAATAACCAGAGTGCCAGAGTTCATTAAAGAATCTTTTTATTCGTTCAAAATGTATTTATTAGGACACTTTATTGAACATAATTGAAAGCCATAAAAAAACTAAACCAAAGTAAGTTTTTAAAACTTAATTGCACAGTTTGTCATAAATTTATTTAAACAAAAATTTGCAACCTTTAGATCATAGCTTGAAATTTACCTTGGAGAAAAACAGGTAAATATAATTAGCCACTTTGAAATGCTTGAGATGAAGCTGACCTTTTACGCAGAGAACTATATAAACATAGTGACAATACTTACTGCACTCCTGTTATGTGCCACAATGTTATGCTGTTTGCAGACATTCCCTAGAAGTCTCGAATACCAATTCAGAGTCCTGCTATTATTACTGCATTTTACGGAGAAAGAGAGAGATACTCAGTGACTCAAAATTAGTTTTGATCCTAAGATCTGTGCTCTCAAGTGAATAACTCTGAATATTGACTGTGGAGCTGAGCTTCACATGGAACTTTAAAATGTACGAAGTTGGGTCATTACAAAGACTCATTGAAACTAACACTTAAAGAGTGAGTGCTAGCCACCTGTACTGTTATACAGCTCCTTAAATTGTAAATTTGATTTATCTTCCACTCATCCACACAATTCCATGTATGAGTTTCTAAGTATGTTTTTCTTATTCAATGATGGCTTTGTTTTGTTGTAATTCCTGCTGTTTGCTCATTCTTCAGAACTTGTCATTGCTTTGGCAGAGCTCTGTTGAAAAACTAGACTGTTGATTCTCAAGTTGCATAACTATGGTTCTTTCTTTACTTCAGGCTTACATATTTCTTCAGTTCAACTACTCTTCTTTCTGGATTGAAGATTATGGTTACCTCTTGTATTTTGTTTCTGCTGTCATTGACAGCCAATGTGAATTAACTTACTTAATGACAGAATTGATTGGCTGTTTTCTCTGTAACTAGCTATAGTCAATGTAAATTGTGATTTTGTATTGATCATCTCCTGGGTCCACTGATGATGAATATATCAAAATCCTGTATTGCCATCCCATCCTTAAGAATATAGCCCCTGTGTTACACAGTCATCTCACAGAGTTAGAAAGCTAGCTAAAGATTGAGAAGATTCTTGGCAAAGTTATATGTCCTTAACAGGGTGCTGATTGTAAGAGTGTTCAATTTATAATTAAGTTATAGGTAGGTTAAATATTTTTATATATCAATATTTTTATATTTAAAAATTTAATAATTAAAACAACAGTAATAGACCAACATAAAGCCAAGGCAGAATCAAGGAGAAATTTGGGAAGAATCTTGTAGTAACCTTTGTAAAAGAAATTGGCACAGAAAAGATAAGGAGAATTACCTGGATTCTGAATTAAAGGTTAGAGCCAGCAGAAAGAGATCATTGATTGCATATTAGAAAAAGAGTTGTCACTGGTGACTGGGATTTTTGACCTAACTAGAAAATAGAGATAAATATTTTCTGTCATGGTAAAAAAGGCAGCATAAAAAAGGGTTTTGTTGTTGCTGCTATTTTTTTCTCTTTTAGAGCAGGAAGATCAGGAAGTCAGTTTGAGTCATTTAAATTTTGAGATGCTTACTAAGCCATCAGATTATGTATAATAACTGAAGGAGTGAGAGTTAATATACACAGAAATAGAAGAGATTAAAAAATAAGCAGAAGAGCAATTCCATATGTAGAGGTCAGAAAAATGGAAAAATCAACAAAGCAATCTAAGGAGAATAAGGTAAAGTACATGAAAAACCTACAACATTGTGGTGTAACTGGAATCAAGTGAATCAATCAAAAAATAGATTGATCAACTGTACCAAATGCTGCTGATAAATCAAGTCAGATGAAGAGTAAGAAATTATCATTTCATTTAGTGTAAACACAATTAAAACAATGTTGGTGGACTTTAGAGTGATAATCAAATGTTTTAAAACTAAGAAAACCCTAAGAGAATAACAATTAATGGCACAGAAAAAGAGAGGAAAACTGCCAAAAAGATTCTTTGGTAGAAATAAGGGTGCGATACCTACATAAAAATAAAAGGATCGCATCTCTAGAACCTCTGAGAGTTTTCCACAGTAATAATGAGAAAGCGCAATATTTGACTATGGGTCCCTGTAGTATGCTAGATCCATGGAATAGGTAGGTTTCCCAGTAAAAGAGGAAATAAGGCTATTAGCTTAGGGTAACTTGGGATTATGGATGTGACATATTAAGGATTTGAGAAGAAACAGTATGAAATAGAAAGCAACCATAAACAAGAATGAGATCATGTTCTTTGCAGAGACATGGATGGATCCGGAAGCTGTTATTCCTATCAAACTAATGCAGGAACAGAAAACCAAATTCCACATGTTCTTACTTATAAGTGGGAGCTAAATTATGTGAACACATGGATGCATAGAGGGGAACAATAGACACTGAGGTCATTTGGAGAGTAGAGGGTGAAAGGAGAGAGAGAATCTAGAAAAGTAACAAGTAGTACTAGGCTTAATACCTGGGTGATGAAATAATCTGTACAACAAACCCCCATGACACAAATTTGCCTACATAACAAACCTGCACATGTACCCCTGAACTTAAAAGTTAAAAAATAAATTTTAAAAAGAAAATAGTTACTTACTAATAGAGAAATTTGTAAGGCTTCCACTGACATTATGTTTTCTGAAAGGTAATCATTGTATTTGGGTTTTTCTCCAGCCATTTTCAAGTTTAGGGTATAGGCAGGGTATAATTAGGACCTTACCAATGCTGCCATTTATGTAGCAGAGTAACAGCGGAAGAAAGCATAGGAGTTGAAGAGGTACACAAGAAAATGCTTGCAACAGAACATGGAATTTAATCAGGGAAAGAGGAGATTAAGAAAAAAATGAGAAATGGTAAAAAGTTAGTAGAATACATATGTTTATGCACATTTTTTTCTGTTTTGTTTCAAACTTGGTCACTTCTTGACTTAATTTCTAAGTAAACAATAGAGTCATGGTAAAATTTTACTTAATTTATGACAATTTATGAAATATTTTAATAACATTTTAACAAATATTTTAGATTAATCATATATAATGCAATTAAAATAAAATATAAACTCATAAATAAAATTTTGAGAGACTTTGAAAGATTCATATTTAGTAAGAATTAATCTAGCAATCTTAGAATCTTTGTTGACATTTAAAACTATCAGCAGCACCAGACATATTGCCATGTAGAAAGACAACTTTGATTTGTTTGACAGATAGCTATGGTTGGAGCTCTTCCAAGACCACTCTGATTTGTGTGCGTGAATCCAACCTAAATTAGTGGAGGGCTGACATAGTTGCAACTGTGTATGAATTAATGTTCACTGCTTCAGGGAAAGATTTGAAAATGCGTGTATTAAAGGGTGGCATATTGCTAATCATCATTATTTATTCAATGTCATTCATTTTATACAGGAAGAAATGAATAATACTTCTGAAATACATAGATTATCCTAGGACTGGAAAAACCTGTATTATCAGAAGTTTCCAGGAACTCATTCTGAATGTCATAGAGTTAAAATAACTCTCAGATTTTCCTGAGAGGCAAAGGATATATTTGTCCCATGGTAATGATTTCTTAAAGCTTCATCCCTCATTTTGTCTTCTTCCATTTCCTCTTACATATTCCAAACATTTAAAGGATAAGAAAAGCAACCTGATTATTAAATAGAAAGTATAAATTAAAAATAAAATTTCAATATGATCAAATTTTAAACTCTAAAATAAACATGTTAAGAATCAGTAAAATTTTACTAAAGTTCAAGGCTACCTAAAATGCCACTCATAATCATAGGTTTTTCTATAGTTTATATAAAATTTGGTTTCATCTGAGTGTATCCGATTTGGAATATAATATACAGGAAGAAAAATTATTTAAAATGAAGCATATAATAAGAAACCCTATTAAAACATATTAATTTGGTTTAAGTATCAGCAGTTATTTTTCAAAGTCTAATGTCTAGAATTATTTGTATTTTATAAACACGTATTAATAATGTGTTACTTAAAAAGTAACAATCTGATGTTACCTTTAAATATATTACAATACATTCCAGGGCTAACTTTTCTGTTTTGAATATGTACTCACTAAAACTATAAAAATTAGATTACTTAAAAATAAAAACTGAAAAGTTAGATAAGAAAATGAGAATTTAGTTATTTGCTAATTTACATGGCTATTCCTTCCACTACAGAATTCCCTAAAGGGAAATAATGAGGTCAGTTTGATTTCTGGCCTTGAAATATCTTATACTTCACTCCTTTTGTTCTAAAATTCTGTCTATAAAATTTAGACTCCTGTGCTTTTATCATATTATACATATGCAGCTGAAAAAACATTTTAATATTTTACGGCCCAATGATATAAATTTGGGGGTACATGCTTTGCAGACTTGTAAAACAGGTGTCTTCGGCTGTTCAGGCTGTTGTAACAAAATGCCTTAGACAGAGGTATTTATAAACAACATAAATTTATTGCTCACAGTTGTAGAGGCTGGGAAGTTTAAGATCCAGTACCAACAGATTCAGTCTAGTGAGAACTCACTGTGTGTTACAAAGAATGTACCTTCTGTCTGTGTACTCACATGGCAGAAAGGGCAAACAAAGCTCCCTCAAGCCTCTTTTATCAGGGAGCTAATCCCATTGATGCAGGCTCTGCCCTTGTGACCTAAAAGCCTCTCCTATTAATACTATTGCACTGGAGATTAGGTTTCAATACACAAACTTGAGTAGGACATAAAGATTCTGAACATAGAAATAGACATATTTGATTTCTACAAGTTTTATGAAGCTAACAAAAATGCAAGAAATTATCAAAATGCATGGATTTCCATATGATAATAAAGTTAACTGATATATATACATGGCTACTATATTTTTAGTTAATTTAACCATTTATTTAGAGTTTTTGTGCTGAGAGTGGCTATCTCTTTTGGAGATTTAGTGTGTTGTAATAATTCAAATTACATAAGTGCTATAAAATATAACTACTGGACAATATATTAGTAAGCCATTTTTTAGATGAAAATATTGTAATGGATTCTTTTTGATAGAACTCACTATACATTAACTTAAGCACTTTATGAATATTGGAAAGATTAAAATATTTCACAAATAATTTTCAGTATAAAAATTATTTCAAAAATCTATGATTGTGATATTTTCAAATTGCTAGTAATGGAAATGGAGCCAAACCCACTCCATTGATTAAGACTTTTTGTTTTCTTGGCTCAACTTTTGTTATAATGTAGACTACCAGTCAATAAACTTATACCATAATTTCTAAGTGGTTTTTCCCCTAGCATCACACACTTCAAGTTAAATTACCAAATTACCCCAACTTTTTTTGACCTGCTAAAATTTTCATCTACCTAAGAGCAAACTACCACTCAATATCCAAGTTAAAAAAATAGAACTATTGACTGCTAGTTTCATGTAGTTGCTATATTTTATTTCTAATTAATTATGCAAAATATAACTCAAAACATTCTAAAAGTGTTAGTAGAAAAACCAAGTTAGCAAATAAATCTGCATTTAAAGCTCTTGAAATTTACACAGTGCTTGTCATAATTTTCTAAAAATTACATGTGAAAAAATCAAAGAGCACATGTGTACTTTACAGCAACGTAAAGTCTTAATATCACTGAATAAGATGTTTGGTCACCTTGTTAACAACTATGTAGTATTAGTGTAGCAATAGATCCAATTAAAACAGGAGGAAATAAGTGCCAATGCAAAAAATAGATATATAAGACAAAGTTCAACAAGATGTTCAAATTAATCATTAAAAATGAACTGTAATGGGGTATTAAATGTGCATGTGTATTTGTAACTAAGATTTTCTGTAATATAGGAGACTTTTACTCCAAATTATACTTACATCACTCATAACATGATTTTGTCATTGGTGTGGTCCAAAAAATATTGTTATAAGTATGTGAAAGATCCATTGAATATATTATTTAGGCCCAAAATAAGTCCTAATGGAATTATGGAGGCCAACTCAGGACACGGAATATATCCAAGATAACTCAGTAGAAAAATAAGTATCTGAGTCTCATAGTTAGGAATAGAACTGATTCCTTTGTAACTTAGATATTCAGTGGTAGTTTGCTGCTGCTCATTAACAAATGTAATTGTGGCATAATGAGACATAGCCACTTTTCATAAAAATATATCCAGATGTGCTGAAATGACTGTTTTCAGCATTTTTTTTCTCGAAAATGACACATTTTCTGTAACCAAGACAAAAATCACAAAATTGAAAACTATCCCCTACTGAAATTATGTATGTATTGTAAACATCCTATACATACAGGAGTAAGTTCAAGAGAAATTTGGACATGTCTTTTCCCATTCATTGTACAATTTATAATGGACTTTTTACATACATGATCTAATTGATCTTTGGGAGATAATATTATTTATACGATACAACCGTGCTGAGAAAAACTGAATTAAAATAAACCAGATCACAAAATTATTAAAAATTTGCATCGTATGTCATTTCATTCCATTGCTATTATAATAGTTAACTTTAATAATCACAAAATGATTTGCGATTCGAGATGAGCCTCTGAAACATAATGAAATCCTGTTTCTACAAAAAATAAAATAGTAGGCAAGCATGGTGGCATGTGCCTATAGTCCTAGCTACTTGGGAGACGGAGGCAACAGGTCAACTGAGCCCTAGAGACTGAGGCTGCAGTGAGTTATGATCACACCACTGTCCTCCAGCCTTCATGACAGGGCAACAACTCATCTCTAAACCAACATAACAAATTTAAGAAGTAATAGTAACAAAAGACACTAGTTAATATTGCTAGTTACAACTCTATTTAGATATATTTACATTTCGAGACTTGGGAAAAATATTTGAACGTCTGAGATAATTCCTCTCTCTTACTAGTTTTTACCTCTCATCTATTAGTCATTCTAATTCATTCATGCCAATACTTTTTACTTTTATTCAACAAATATTTCTATAGCATATTCTAGATATTGCACTGGCTTTTAGGGATATAGGAGTGAATAAGCAGATATTGGTTTTGTCCTAATATTATTAACTCTTAACAGGAATACAAGTACGAAATTACTCAGAGAAGAGACTAAACAATGGCCCTGAGTGATGCACATCCTAATCCTCGGAACCCGGGAATACTGTATATAATCCTACATGGCCAAAGGGACTTTGCAGATGTGATAGGTTAAGGACCATGAGATAGAAAGGTTATCCTGAATTATTCTGGTGGGCTTGATGTAATACAAGCTTAACTATAACAGAGGAGGTGATGTGATAATGGGGAGAGAGAGAGAGAAAATGCCGGGTCACGAACCAAGGAATGAGTACAGTACCCATCCTAGAAAAGTCAACAAAGAGCAGATCTCCCTTTGATATTCTAAAAGAAACCAGCCCTACACCCATTTTAATTTTAAACCAGTGAAGCTGAATTTCAACCTCTAGCCTCTGGAACAATGATAATTAATGTGACTTGTTAAAGCTGCTAAATTAATGGTCCATTTTACCAGCTGCAGTAGGAAACTAACAAAGATGTGAAGAAGGCTCTTAGGGAGTAATTTTAGTAGGTCCAAGTGTTCGACATAAGAAGACATTTTGGAAGATATTTTCAGAAATAAGAAAATGTAAAGTCAGGAGACTCTTGTTTGAAGAGTTAGTACCTTTTAAAAACTATTTGTATAAATGTAAGGGGTACGAGGGCAGTTTCCTTGGACATACTGAGTTGTGAAGTCTGGACTTCTAGTGTAACCGCGATCCCAATAATGTACATTGTACCCATTAGGTAATTTCAGAAAATGTTTAGTTATTGTCAGGAACTTTTGGAGAGCTTCATAAGAACTTGGTTGGCAAGCTGCAGCCTAATGTAAGATATATATGACTAGGAAGGTAGGTGGATACTAAAGTAGTTTTTGACTTTGGTTAATGTTAAAAATCTGAGGCATTTTAAAAAATTCAATGAGATACATTACATTGTTTTAAGAAGTTACAAAATGATGACTTCAGGACACTCTATATGCTGTCAATACAGTGAATTTGAAACACAAAATAGAAAATGAACACTTACAGGCCAGATAGAAACATGTACCTATTGTCTGAGATCTAAGATGGCAATATCAACTGAGAAGTAGCCCAAAGTAGAAAAACAAGTAAACAACTAATAAAAGCTTTAGGAGGCAAAACTTACTGGATTGATTGAATGAAAAAAACACATTCATTAAGGATTCTTTTTTTTTAATTTGAACATCTAACACTGTAATAGATGGTAGTGCCAGCTATAAGGTAGGATCTTCGGAGAAGCAGCATGTCTGGGGAAGGAAGACAGATGGTGTTCATGCATTTATGAATGAACAGAGGTACAGAGTTTGAGGTGTCTATGTGAAATGTAATTGGAGTTATTGGTAGGTATATATTTAGTTTTGGGGCTCAATAAACTTATTTGGGCAGAGATGGTGAAGTTTAGCATAAGCTCAGTGAATAGAATGTAATTTAAGTTTTGAGAGAAGACAAGTTTACCTAAGAAGAACACGTAGATCGGGTTTTCTCAAACTTCGGACTGTTGGCATTTCAGTATCAGTAATACCTTGTTGGGCACGGGGAGGCTGTCATGTGTACTGAGGATATTTAGGAGCATTGCAGGCCTCTATCTTTTAGATGCCTTTAGAAATACTGCCCCCCTCCCACCTTGCTATCAGATCACCACTACCATCACCGGTTACAACCACCGTAAATGTCCTTAGATATTGCTAAATGCTTCTTTGCAAGATGCCTCTGGTTGAGAACACTGGTATGGAGTAATATTAGGAGATGAACAATTTGGGTTGCTGAGGAATAACATTTTGAATGCTGACTCCCAAGAAAAAAACTGCACAAAATGAAAATATTATCACATGCTGCTGACATGTTTAGAAAAAGTCTAAAAGATATTAGATTCAAAAACATAAAAACTCTAGTGACTATAAAGGTACTATGCATAAATTGCTATTCTGAACAAAATATGTCAGTTCTACTAACTATATCACATAAAATTACATTATTTCAAGATTAATTTCATTATATGTCATAAAGACCATTTTTGTTTGCCTAGTCTTCAACATCAGAGATTTTCAAATTCTTAAAAAAAAACTATAGCTCTAGGGAAATGATCAACTATTAGAGATTAGAGATCTCTGTGTTATTCTAAACATATATATAAACTATTCAGTATTATGTTTATTATATTTATTATTCCAAGGTTGGAAGGAGAGACAAAAATAGTAAAAGGAATAAATTATTTAACAACTGAATGAAAAACTGTGAGTGTGCTAAGTGGATTAGTCCATTTTCACGCTGCTGATGAAGACATACCCAAGACTACGAGTAATTTATAAAGATTTAATGGACTCACAGTTCCACATGGCTGAGGAGCCTCAGAATTATGGCAGAAGGTGAAAGGCATGTCTTACATGGAAGCAGGCAAGAGAGAAGGAATAAAAGCCAAGTGAAAGGGGAAACCCCTTATAAAACCATCAGATCTCCTGAGACTTAATCACTACTACGAAAACTGTAGTGGGGGAGCCTCCCCTGTGTTTCAATTATCTTCCACTGGGTCTCTCCCACAACATGTGGGAATTATGGGAGCTACAATTCAAGATAAGATTTGGGTGGAAACACGGCCAAACCATATCCCTAAGTTACTTTAATGCTCCGCAAAGTAGAAGAGGACACAGAAGAGTGGACTGAAGTGGCATGTCAATAATAGTAGCATGCCTTGAGAGTAGAGACATAGCTATCTTAATTACGCTGATGTTTCCATGATCTACTAGATGCCGTTCTTAAGTCTAACAAGAAAAACAAACTATTCAGAAATATTCTATAATTATAAAATTTATACAAATTTTAATTTTTAGTGCTTACATACACTGCCATTTACTTGATACTTGAAACCACTAAGATATATGAGCTCTAAAATTTCTCAATTAAATGTAACCCTTGTTTTGACAAGTGTAACATTGGTCTAACATAAAGGATCAAAACAAGAAAGGCCAAGTGGCCTTTAAAGTATTGTGAACTCTGATTTTATATTTGAGAACTTAAGAAATATATTTAAATTTTAAAATTATTAATTGGAAAGACTTAAATAGGAACCTGATTTTTCTAAAACCAACATCAATTTTTCTTACTGCTTGCTTGCACTTTTTATTTTTGACAACTTAATGTTCATTCAATGTTGTCTAGCATTCTAAAATATAATGTTACTCTTACAGATAAGGATATGTGGTAAATTGTCTGAAACAAGAAATAAGTTTTAAAATTTATTCCATGTTAGAATCACATAAAATACGCTTATTTACTAATGCATGATTACCTCTATTTTTCTTCCTAACATTATCTTAGCAGTATTCACCTAGTGAAAAATTATCTACTGTCCTTTATGTGTATTCAAAATCCACGTGTATACAATTGCTATGGCAGAAGTAGCCATGTTATTTAGTCCACAAAGAAAATGATTTAAAAAATACAAAATGGCCACAAAAATGTATGTCTTTATATACATTTCGGAATTTCAGTTATCAATTTATTCCTTTATCATGATTTATACACAATTTTAATCATTACACTGTAGTTATTAAGCACAGAAAATTTGAGTTCAGTTTTCCCAAGATGGAATGTTGACTTTCACACTGTGTTTTTCTATTGCTGCTGTCACAAATTACAGCAAACTTAGTGGTTTGCAGAAACACAAATTTAATACCTTACAGTTCTGCAGTGTGATATATGCCTCACTAGGCTAAAAAGGTGTCTACAGAGCTCTGCTCTTTATAGGGGGTTGTAGGGAGGAATCTTTTTGTTGCCTCTTCCAGTTTCACATTCCTTGTTTAGTGACTTGTGCCCTCCCTCTTCAAAGCCAGCAATGGCTGGTTCAGTCTTTCTCACGCTGAATCACTCTGGCTCTCAGTCTTTTGCTTTTCTCTCCCACTTTTAAGTATTCTTGTAACTACATTGCAGTCGGGTAGATTATCCAAGATAATCTATACATTTGAATGCCAACTGTTAGTATGTTTATTTCCATCTGCATGCAGCCTTAATTTCCCTTTGTGATGTAAGGTGACATATTCTAACATGGACATTTTGTGAGTGTGTGTGTGTTGGGGGGTGATTACTCTTTCTATAATGAAAAGTGACATTTAAGGTCATTTACATCAGAAGTTTAAGTTGAAGATTTGACATAATATATTGTATTTGTAAGTATCTCTGTCAATATTAGTAATAGTCATTTTAAGTCTGATGTAGGATCTTAAATTATAATATTTGCTTTGACATGACATGAAGTTTTCTGCTCAGTTTTGCGAAGAACTATGCAAAATTTCATAATACCATAAAATCTAAGTAAAATAGATTTTCTTTACTTTATCAATTTTCTTTCACCAACTTTTCCAAAAATTACCCCTGGGACCAATTTCTGGCATGACTATTTGCTCAGTTTTGTGAAGAACTATGCAAAATTTCATAATACCATAAAATCCCAGTAAAATAGCTTTTCTTTATTATCAATTTTCTTTCACCAACTTTTCCAAAAATTACCCCTAGGACCAATTTCTGGCATGACTATAGGTCTTCTTTATGTCCTATACAGATCCAAACATACACGTATCTTAAATAATTATTCTTCACCTAATTTAACATGAATGTTATATATTTGGGTGACAGCATAGAAATACAATTTTATATTTGTTTTTAAAGATAAACTATATAAAATTTTATTCAACTTTACAAATGGAGACTTCATAATGTGCCTTAAAGATGTTTATTTTAAAATGCAAGTGGGATATGATAAAAAAATTTTGTGACGGTATTATCATAATATATTTGGACAATGTTCTATTCCCATTTCATAGTTTAAAATGCAACAGTTACAAAAGCTCCTCCCCTCAGCACTAAGCTCCTACTTTGGCAAGAGATTAGTGACAATTTCGTAACTTCGATTCTTACTAAGCTCTTGTGCCACAAGGAACAAATTCTAACACTTCAGGAGAAAGGAATGTTTATCACAAAGTAAAGCACCTCCTGAGTCAGCCTATTCAGGGAGATTTGCTGCCACTTTTATTAAATTCCTGAGGGTTTTATTTCTCAAGTTATTACTCTCAAATGTATGAGCAAGAAAGGTCATAGCCTCCAAGACTTTAATGTGTCTCTTCGTGTAAATGTTTACTAAAATTAAGAACAATGCAGTAAGTCAAAGCAGGGTGTCTGATGGCTTTCCATTTTTTCTATCTTCCCGGTGATCCCTGGTGGCTAAGCAAGATTGGAGGTCAGATCCTGCTTTTGACACCAATTTTTGACTTTGTGTCAGTAACTTAATATTTCTGAAGAGGTTTTTTACAGTGAAGAGGTTATATTGACACTGAAATGATAATCTTGTTGTGGGTTTAAATGAAATTGTCTATCAAAAATATGTTAGAGGCCCTGACCCAGTGCAGGCTTTCAATGCATTGTAATTTTATTAACATTTTTTTCCAATGGTTCTTTTTCTGTTCTCTTACTTTTCATTTAATCTTTCTATTTTGACACAGGATTTATCTAAATTTTATCAACCTCACTCAAAAACAGGACTACCTATGTGATATTTACCATTGGTAGCCAGCTCAATTATAAAAAGTAAACAAAAAGAGACAGTTTGGAAAAACAGAAGACAAAAAAATCAAATTTCCAAATTTTTTCCTGTTTTCTTATTGTCTATTATACATAAGCCCTGTCTTAGTCACACTGAAAATGTGTTACATCAAAGTATTACTTATAATTAAGTAACTTTGTTCTATTACCATCAGTGAACCCAGTATCAATTTAACGTGGCTTAATTTTATATTATCACTGGGAGATCAAAGAATTTATTGCAAACAAGCAAATAGAAAGACCACGTCAAATTTATCTTAATTTCCACACTAACACACACCTTTCCTACAAAACATTCTGTTGCTTAAAAAAGCCAGAGCTTTTTAGATGGACATGTGTATCCTAAACCATCCATTCCAGTGAGGAGGAGGAGGAGGGCATAGTTCAGGGAGCAGGTTTTCAATTAACAAATTAATGCCAGAGCTGGACCAAGAGAACAACACTTTCCTATTAACATATTATGACATGAGATCTTCAATAATGAGCTGGCCAGGACCTCATTTTTATATCTCAATGAAATAGCTCACAGAATAGCATGCTACTTCCGTGATTACGATACAGGATTGGGTTTTCAGTGTCTGTATGGTAAGGGCAATACATGTACTGGGCTAGAGGGGAATAAGTGAAAAGTTCTCGAGAAAAGCTTCACTTTGTTTTGAACTTCATTTTGCACTTGCCACTGATGGCAAGATAAAAAGATTTTTTAGTTTGTAATGCACCACAGGTTAACAGTAGATGTGATACTGGCTCCATTATATATCTCATCATCAATCCTAATATTTTGACACAGAAACAAGTGGGTGAGAAAGTGGCAGCATTCACTTTTATTATAAAGCTTCTATATTATTTATTGTTATATAGTGATTATTGCAAATGCCATTTCACGGAGTTCAGCATTATCCCCAAATACATGGCATTTTCTCAAAAACAGAGTAAGGGCTCAGTTAGAATTCATTAATGGCATAATAAAATAATCATTTCTTCTCTTTTGTTAAAGAATTTTTTTGTTGCTCACTTACAATGATTTAATAAAATACATAAAACTCTGCTTGAGTCATGGAAAAAGAGCAATAATTTTAGTTTTAATTCCACAAGGACCTATTGAGCAACCATTTTGTTCCAGCTGTTTACAGGGAACTAAATTGGCAAAATAAACAGACACTATATTCTCCAACTCACTGTATCATCAAATCAAATATTAACCTTGCAACTCAAGCCAAATTATTTAACGAATCTAAGCTTTAATTTTCCTACATGTTAAACATACAATTAAAATGTATATTCAGTATTGTTTAATAATATGATAAAGATAATGCTATGTTAGAAAACAATATTTTAAAAATTCTGTTTTCCCTGTGTTTTCTCAACCATTCTATTATTTTGTGCTGTAATATTGATTTGGTACATGAAATACCAAAAATGTGTATAAGGCAGTCTTTACTTCTGATTCATTGGGTCTGTGGTTGAAGCATTTCACTCTTGGATCCCAGATATTTTAAATCCATTGTGTCCAAAAGCATGGGGACAAAAATTAAAATTTTTGAAGTAGATAATGAGGTGTATTGGTGAAATGGGCCACTTACATCTACATCTTTTGATTCTTGAACCAATGCATCTTTTTTTAGTAAAGAAGACCCTCCAGGAAATATTGGCTGTTATTTTCACATATGCTGATACTGTTTCCTGTAGATAACCCAAGCCATAGAATGTTGTCCCCATTCTAGGGATGAAATTGAGTCTCCATCAAACCATTCAAAATTTCTACCAAGCTCACTGCTTCTAGGTGATGGGGCTCTTTGAAAGACCAGTGGATTCTACTTATATTACCACATTTTATCATAAGAAAACACAACATTGTGTGCAGCAACAGAAAATACATTGTCTAAGTCCACAAAGATGGTGTTGGCAGAAAGTCAGTAGGCAGGGAAAACAAATCCATAACTGAAAGTGTGACTCTCACTACCTGCACAACGCATTGCTCTTTCCATGACAGGAAGGATCGAATGTAATCAATGGGCCAGCTAGTGACTTGCTGAGACACATTGTGTGCACTGGTAAAAATAACTTCCTGAGATGGAGAGTAAAGAATGCTGATTTGTATTTCTCATTGATTCCATTCCCATCGTGGCAAATTTCATGCTATCAACATGATACCACTGAAAATAAAATTGAGAGAGCAGTACAATTGGCTTTTGAGATCTGGCAGGAGTTAGTTACAGCACACCACTGCGCTTGGCAGTTTGTAGGTTCAGTTGCAGCAGTAGCTGTATTAAGCACGGTTAGGGGAAGGCCTTTTAAAAAATATTTTTGGAGACTATCCCTGTACTTCTCAATAAATAAGCAACCAATTCCAGAATTCATCCTGAGGATCACTTTCCTGGGGCATAAAGAGTATGCAAAAGGGTAAATAGGGCTGTATAGGGCGAATAGGAAATAATAGGAACATATAGAAATCCTAACCACATCTAGTAGTGAGTGACTGATTTAGGACGGGACTCTGAGCAATATGACTCTAGAGTCCACCATCTAAAATCATACTTCATTTTATCAAGGCTCTATAAAATAGTCAATATAATTTAATAATCCTTGAGATATATATGGATACAGATATACCTGTAAATATGTTTATAAAGGTGATACAACTTATCTGTAGTAGTTTAAAGATGTATGTTTTAATGCATTCTAGCACACAGTGACTTCTATGCTATACAAAACATAAGGTCCTGAGGGAAGGGGTTCTCTTTCCAGGGTCCACAGGGGGCGTAGTTTTAAGGGCAAGAGTTTCCCGGTGCATGCCCCCCTCCCCTCTCTCCATCCGGGAGATTTAACGGTTTATGTCTGAATTTCATGGGGCAGGAAGAAACTAAGAGTCAATCACTCTAGTGGAAGTTCTAAGGCACTCCTTTCATTGGCCTGGGGTCTTAGAGAAGGTGGGGCTTCCTCGCAGGTTAAAAGTCCCCTTCTTCCACACCCCTTCACACCCCACTTTATACAAACACGTTTGAGTCCAGCATTTACTGCGCACTACACCATGGTCCCCTCTCTCATTCTTGAGAGGGCACGAGACCGAGAACCTGGAGAAACGTCCTCTCAGGGTTGCTAAGGGCACCCTGCACCCCAAAACTACATTTTGGCGAGCCAGCCAGGAGGGGGGTACACCAGAAAGAGGGCTACACCTGGAGAGGGGTACGGCCAGAGAAGACAACGTCAAAATCGTGAGTAAAACCAGCCCCATTCAGTCCTGTCTCTTTGAGAACACCTGACGCCCCCGCAGCTGGGCAGGGCTGTGGGGAACCGGAGCAGTGTTGCCCAGCCCCGGAGGCGGCACCCAGCCCTGCAGGCAGCACCCAGCCCTGGAGCCAGCACCCAGCCCGTCTTAAACAGCGCAGCCCAGCCAGAATTAAAAGTGAAGTGTTTTTACCTTGAAGCGCGCTCTCTGCTTTCCGTCTGTCTCCATCCTTCCGATGTTATCTCTGGGAGCCCGGCACGGAGGGCCGAGCCCTGCCGCGGGGCCTTTCCGGAACAGCCCAGCAGGGGCTTGGGGGGGACTGAGTGTGCAGCCGTGGGCTGGAGAAAGCAGCGGGGAGGAGCAAGGTACAACTGGAGCCTGCGAGGGACCGCGGAGGGCTGTGGCGTGGCGCAAAGTGGCCCTGGCAGGCCTCTCCGGGGTTCCCCAGTCCCAGGCAGCAGGGTAAAAAGGCTCCCCAGGGCGTCTGCCTGCTGGCCGCCGGCCCCTGTGTGGGCAGTAGCTCAGGAAGTGGCTCAGGCGAGCAAGTGGCTCTGGTGCAGTCAACATGGCGACTGAAAGCCGCAGGGGCGAGGGAGCTCACGGGGGAGGGAGCTCACGGGGGAGGGAGCTCAGGGGCGAGGGAGCTCACGGGGGAGGGAGCTCACGGGGGAGGGAGCTCAGGGGCGAGGGAGCTCACGGGGGAGGGAGCTCACGGGGGAGGGAGCTCACGGGGGAGGGAGCTCACGGGGGAGGGAGCTCACGGGGGAGGGAGCTCAGGGGTGAGGGAGCTCACGGGGGCAGCAGCAGCTGTGAACGCTGCTTTTAAATTGACAAGACAAGCGGCTATGTTCCTCAGCTGGCGCAGCTCTGCAGGAAAGGAAGCAGCTGAAGCGGCTTCTAGGCAGGCTACGCCGCCTCAGGGTGCAGCATGCGCATTCGAAATACAGCTTAAGAAAGCTTTCTGCCTCCCGTGCTGGCAAGCGGCCTGTTTGTGCAGCGGGTTAAGGGGTAGGGCCTGCAATTGCAACGTTGCTGGTTTGACTCCCCGCTGGAGCCAGTCTTGAAGTGGTAAAGGCTTCTGGGGAAATTCGGAAGCTGAAGGCTACGGGACTTTGTGTTTGGTGTGTGATTTGTCTTGCTTAGGATTGGCTCTCTGTCTGGCAGAAATTTTCCATCTAGAAGATTAGAGTTAAACCGGCTCCAGGACCAAATAGTCCATGGCAGGTCTCACAACCTTAAGAGCATTTTCCTACAAGGGAAGGTGGGTTAGGGGAGAGGAGGCCCGGGTCCTGAGGGTATTGTTCCAGCCTCAGCCACGTGGCCTTCCTTCTTTGAACTATGTGCTCTAACGGCCCCTCCCTAGAAGTTTACCCTTCTGGGGCAGTTTTATGATCTGGCCTGTGTAAATTGGACTTTTGCTGGGAAGTATTGGTACCTATCTCCTGAGCCTCAGTGGCCTCATTGGGGCTCGTTGGTACGTGACTACCCACCCACCCAACAGCCCCTCTCATTCCACACCTCTGTGGTAGTCACTGGAGCTCATGCAGGCACTGAGGGTCCCATGATGCTGGTAGGCTGTGATTGGAATCCAGTACATGGGAGGATGCATCTTGGGCACATGAAATTTCGGGGTACTGACTGAAAGACGTTTCATTTCAGTACCCATTTTACCTGGGGGACGTCTGAGGTTGAAGCAGCTATAATTTCTTTGACCGGGGGTGCAGGCATCCCTTGTGTTCGATTTCTGATGGGTGCTTCTATTCACAAGCTCAAGCCTCCATTAAATGGTATGCTGGAAATTTGGACCACTTTAGCACACAGTCTTTAAAGAAGAAACTGCTTATTTTTCTCTGCCAAACAGCATGGCCAAATTACCCTCTGCAGAGTGGAAAACCTAACGCCCTAAGGGAAGGGAAGAAAACCCAAAAGTTTTCCTCGATTGATTGTAGGAGGCTTAAGGAAGTACACTGCCCTGTCACCAGACTTCATAAAGGGTCAGTTAATACTAAAGGACAAGTTTATTAGTCAGCAGCAGGTATCGGGAAGAAGCTCCAGAAACTGGCCTTGGGGCCAGAGCAGAGCCCAGAATCATCACCTAACCGGGCACCCTCGGTGATTTATAATGGAGGCCGGGAGGGACAGGCTGAAAGGAACAGGGGAGCTCAGCCTGAGTCACGGCTTTCAGGCAAGCAGACCCAGGGGCTCAAATGAGGGAAAGGCTTGGGTTAGCCGCCAGCCTGGCAGAACCTGTTACCAGTGTGGTCTGGAGGGACACTTTATAAGAAATTGTCCCCAGAGGAATGGCCCACCATCTCCTCCATGCCCGCTGTGCCATGGAGTCACTGGAAAGCATACTGTCCCAGGTGATGAAGGTCCCCAGGGCCTGAGGGGTCTGACCACATGACCCAATGGCAGGACTGAGGGTTCCTGGAGCAAGTGCCAGCACGAGCTGTCACCCTCACAGAGCCCGGGTAAAGCTGGCCATAGAGGTCCAGGAAGTTACTCTCCTGGACACTGCACGGCCTTTTCGGTGCTCCTCTCTTGCCCTGGAGACTTGGTGCTTGTTAACTCTCTCCCCTTGGACTCTCTCTCTCTCTAGGCCCATCCTGGGATCTACACCCATGTTCCAACAGAAGTTGGGCTTTCCTGTTCAGAGGTGGGAATGAGGGAAGAAGTTCTCTTTCCAGGGTCCACAGGTGGGCGTAGTTTTAAAAGCAAGAATTTCCCAGCACCATGTCCGCCTCCCATCTCTCTCCATCCAGGAGATTTATTCATGAACATGGAAAGAAACTAAGAGTCAGTCACCCCAGGGGAAGCTCTAAGGATCTCCTTTCATTGGCCCGGGGTCTTGGAGAAGGTGGGGGTTCCTCCCAGGTTAGAAGTCCCCTTCTTCCACACCCCTTCGGACTCCATGTTTGGGTCCCTTCCACGTACACTCCCTTCGTGGAAGCCGTCTCTCTCTCTCTCTCCTGGATTTCCACTCTGGGGTTCCCCTTCCACACTCTCTCGTGGAAGCCTGTCTTCCTCCTAAACTCCATCTCTCTGTTCCCTTCCACTCAGTGTGGAAGCTGCTCTCCTCTCCTGGATTCCATCTTTCTGGATTCTCCCACTCAATGTGAGAGTTAGCTGTTTCTCTCTCCTCCTTTTTCTCTCTCTCTAAGTAAATCACTTTCTACAGACACGTTTGAGTCCGGCATTTACTGTGCACTGCACCGTGGTCCCCTCTCTCATCCCTGAGAGGGCAGGAGGCCAGGAACCTGGAGAAACGTCCTCTCAGGGGGGCTGAGGGCACCCTGAACCCTAATACTACAGTCCCATAGCCTCAAAGTATTGTTTTCTATTATGGCTGCATTGAATGCCAGATGGGTAGGGACAAACTTGTGGCACTAGTAATTATTATGGTGTTGCTTGTTTAGAAACATGAAAGATAAATATATTTTGTTTTAGTAGAGGGATCCAAGTTTAATTAGATAAATTATAAAATTAAAAGATATTGACATTTCGGAACCACAAGAAAAATGATGTATTCAGCAGTTTAAATTGGACAAGTTTATATCTCTAAGATTGCTTGAAATATCTAGTGCTGGTAAAAATAAAATATTACACAGTATCCACTAGCAAAGTTTCAGTCTTGAGTATTAAATTTATTCTAAATAAATATAATTCTCTTTGTTTAGACTCTTTACAAAATTGTGGAATGCTCCTTTAGTAAACCATGCTACATTATTATTCACCCCAACTCACTAAACTAAAGGAAAAAAAAAAAAAATAGAACACCAAAGGACCAAAATTAAGGTCAAAGACACTCTTATTCCATACTAAATACATTGTTCTAATGCTTCTTAAGATTTGGTCACCTTCTTCTCTGCTCTCTCTCTGAGTTGTCATATTTTAATTGTGTGATCTGTCTATCTTTGTCTTGAATTATTGGCTGTGAATTGTGTGTTCATTTTAGGGACAATTGATAGGCCAGGGGAGGGGCCTCAGCCAATAGTTGAACCTCTGTGGGGAACTGCAAAGACTAAGCAGTGACCTGAGTTGTCAATTACATTCCTGAGAGCAGAGGACAGAGCTCCTGGTGGATAACAAAAGCTTTTCCTTAGATAAGACCTTGCCTTTGTAGTATTATTAGACCGAGGAAGTAAGTACAGACAACTCCTACAGTATTATAGAAGCCAACATGAAATACAGAAAACCTGAAAATTATCGAAAGGATAGTATAGGATTTACAGGCATTATTAATTTCCCTTAGGCTCAAGCATTATGAATTTGGAAGCAGTCTTGAAGTTCATCACTTAATAATATAAATAATATATTTATTGTCAATTCTGAGCATTAGAGAAGAAAATGGGAACACTTAGGCTACTATTTGTAAAGTTGGGATACTACTAATAAGCTTTAGCTTCCCCACAATATAAAATTAAATACACTTTTCATTGAAATTATTTTAATATAAGAAAATGCACTTCTTTCATGTTTTAAGAATAGAAACAAAAGATACCCTCAAAAATGTTATTGATTTTTCTACTATGATTTCCTGATTATACTTTTGATTTATTCATATAATTTCATGTCAGTGTATTTATTACATATCAAAATTTCAAATATGAGTAACTTTTACTGCAGAAATAAAATTGACTTGATTAGTACTATTTTTACTGAAGAAGTAGAAATGTAAAAGCAGGCACTATAATTGTTGAAATGTAATCAATGTTGTTTTAGAAATAAAACTTACGTTTGGAACAGAAAGTACCGTAATTTTGTACTAAAATTTAGAAAAGTAGTGAGAATAAATTATTTATTTTATTTTAGAAAGTTTTTCAATTATGGAAAATGTTTTTCACAATTCTCATATTTTGCTTTTTAATTGAAGTCTAGGAATATAACCAGCATAACTTTAGAGATGAAAAGGATATAAATAAACATGCTTATTTACATATGTATATTTATTTGTACCTGTGTATATGTGTGCTTTTGTTATATATGTTTACTTTTATTATTATTTCAGCATAAATTCAGAGCAAAAATAATTGCCAAATGCATAGTACAAATATCCCAATTTGATTTCCAACAGTAAATATTCTGTGATTTAAGTAATATATGATGTTATTTGAAAACTATAAGCTGTTTAGAAAATCAGAGTCAAAGGAAACAAACAAATCATTATTATTTTGGATTTTCATGGTAGCTGTGATAATATATCATTATTTTGTTTGTATTATATGTTCCAATTTCCTTTTATGTTCATGTTCTTTTTTTCATCTACCATCTTTTACATCAAGAAAGAAATTAAACTAAAATACTCAACAAATATTCATTAAACTTGCTTCAAATCATCCATTTAACTGTCTATCCTCTTTTATCCTGCAATTCTTAGATTCAAAAATCTACCTTAAATTGCCAACTATATATCATATTAAGTTAATATTTTCTTCTTCATATCTTTGACTCAATATTTTTGCATCGTATTTATCTAGCCATTTGAAATTAGTGCTCTAAATGTTGAACAACTTCCACAAACATAAAATTTTACTAGAAAATAGAATGGACCAGTCGTCTGATTAAGTTAGGCCTGTCTTCATTGTTCCCAAGAATGGCATTATAGTCTTTATTTCTTTTTTATTTTGCAACGCTGCCATGGTTTCCCTCCTCATTTACATTTGTACAAATCTCAAGTCCTGCTGTCATTATGAGGTTTCGCTAACATGAGTTCAGGCTATTTTCTTTCATTTTGTAGGTATAAAATATATGAAGCAACTTGACATTTGCTCATATATCTTTATATAGTTATTTTTCTCCTATGCATTCATTGTTACTGGATTAATGCTCAATCAGCTCTGGTTTCTCATAGAATAACTTCAATGTTTATATTTATTTATTCAAATAACATTTATTCTATACCAAATAATGTATCCTATAGCTAACTAAATATATAGATAAGGTACAGTTTCTGATCCCAAGAAGCTTATAATCTAATAAAATACCATTTTAAGTATCTTCTTATGATCAGAAAGAAACTAAATAAGTATATAAAAATAAGTAAATAAATCAGTTGATTTATTTTATTTTTGCAATATTTTAAATAATGTGTGTTAAGGTTTATGTCTAAATATAAGCTATCATAAAAACATATGAACATAGGGATAAAATATTTTGGATCTTGAAGGAGAGATGAATTTATTCATAAAAAAGCATACGTGTATTCCTCCTTTATTTCTGAAATAAGTGTATATCCCTCAAGTTTTCTGAAACCCTTAGGTGGGAATTTTGCTTGACTTAAAACGTCAACTGTGAGACATCTCGGAAAGTGGTGTTGAAAAGACTTATGATAGTATTGGGGATTTTTCTGGGTAACTTCAGGGAGGACCCACGGAATCAAGAGCTTACATTGAGTTGAATGATGTCAGGGTATCTCAGTAAATGTTTCCTCTGGAGAGGGCAGACTAGACTGAAGGTAGACTGTAATTAGTAAGCAGGCATCAGTTAACCATTCATATTATCTCTGAGACAAGAGATGCTTATTTTTTTGTGTCTTATAAAGTGTTTATATATTTTATTGCTGTTGCTCAGACAGGATCACAGAGTGCTCCTGTTGTCTTTTCCTGTCCTGATCACAGAGTAATCAGGTAACTGGTAATCTGATTGGTTGGTCTGTAGACCTAACTTCAATAGGAGAACACAGAAATCTAGCTGAAATATTCGGCCAGCTCCTGAGTGTCAGGGGCTGCCTTTCTCCTTCTCAAGAATGTAGCTTAAGGGAGTAAAATTACTTTTATTTTGATTGCTAAAAACTGTACATGGATCACACTGCATGTGAAACATCAAGAGGCTCAAAAGTGAATCAGAGACCCAGCAAGGTGGTTCATGCCTGTAATCCCCACGCTTTGGGAGGCCAAGGAGGGCAGATCACTTGAGGTGGGGCGTTCTAGACCATCCTGGCCAACATGATGATACTCGTCTCTACTAAAAATACAAAAATTAGCCAAGCATGGTGGCATGTGCCCGTAATCCCAGCTACTCAGAAAAATGGCTTGAACGCTGGAGGCGGAGGTTGCAGTGAGCCGAGGTCACGCCACTGCAGTCCAGCCTAGGTGACAGAGTGAGACTCCATTCCCCACCCAAAAAAAAAAAAAAAAAGAGAATCAGACTTTATCCTGGAGATATAGATAGAAGAATATTTTGGAGGTGGTTCGAAAAAGAAATTTATTTAAAAATATATTAGAACTAGATATAATTCATGAGTAATTGGTTGTATTAATGTTGCTAGGGCAATTTTATTTTTTTTTAATAAAGTAAAAAGATTCATTAAAACTTTCTTATAGGCTTTTGCACAAACTTGTTCAAGATGTGGAAACAATATCAGTGGATTCAATGGCTCAGAATAATACATTTTCTATTGTGGCATAACATAGATTTAGCCATTGAAAATGAATTTCTTCCTGAAGGCATATTGCTGTTTTGATGCTTGAAATTAAATCTGGCATTGCATTTATGAAGTGTGGCTTATTATTCTAACAATTGGAATGAGAAAACTGAGGCAGAAGGCTATTCCATGTTTTGCCTGAAGAGCTGATGAAATGCAGAAGCCGATTACTGTTATGTTTTATATGCTGAGGCTTGTTTTACAATTTCAGTTATTAAAACAAAAGATTTTCAAAAATATTGCTAATTTTTTAATGACAACTAGTTGAATTAGTAAAATGAACAAATAGTTCTGTGACAGTACAACCATAAGTAAATATTTTACTGTGCTTAATTTTTTTATATGTACAGAAGTATCATAATAAAGCATATTTCGAATCATGCAAATCATTTATTTTCTTTGATAGGATATATGTGATTTTACAATTTTATATTTTTCACCATCCATTAAGTATCTTCTGTTTAAAATCTTAGAAGAAGTGATCACATTTTGCTAGATACCATGATTTGAAGATGAACATTTTCACATTTTAACTTTTTTCAGTGTATGTGCACCTGTATTTTTCCAGTGACTGTCATGCAATACTCTCTAACCGGTATCTGCAAAAGGCTTGAGATAAGAATCGATACTGCTATATTAACTATAAAAATATTTTAAATTTTCTCCTTTGTACTATACTATTTGTATGTTTTCTAATTTCCCCAAAATATGATAAAATACCCAAAGTCAAAAATTTGCCAATAATTTAAATGTTTTGCACGTTGTCTGACTCAGAATATTTAATTAAAGCACTGTTTTCATTTTTAACTTCTAATTTTTAATTTTGTTTGTTTGCTTGTTACGGGCATGTAGTTATACCCTCCCACTGCTCTACATTCATTTCAGCCTTTCTTTCTTCGGTGATAAGTTTTCTAGTCTCCGACCTCCCAATGTTTTTGCTGCAGGCATTGGGAATACTTAAAAATGTATCATAGATTTCTGCTTTATTTTAACATGTTTAGAAGAATCGGCTCTCACAAACATTTTCAATCATTGTATCTGGCAGAAGCTGTTAGCTCTTTAAGACAAAGATTGTCTCCACATTCCTAAGACTTATTATACTACCTACCTTATTGCAGATGTTCTTTGTTTAATGTATTTAAAAGATCAAAGAATTAAACAAAAGATTGATAATTTTCAAAGTTATCTCATAAATATTTAATTTATATATAAACAATTTAAATGTAAAATTATATTTCAAAATAATTGATAATTTTGTGTTTGATTTTTAAAAAATATGTCAGTAAATTTAATTACAGTTAATTAATATTAATGCTAATTTTGTGCTAATGATACAATATTTGACTCTTGCTAATGAAAACTCCAGTGGAAAATAAGGGAAACGAATATTGAACATCCACAAGCATGAAGCATATAAACATAGATTAAATCATCTACATGAGAATAAATTACTTTGTTTATCCTCCAACCCAATTTGCTATCCAGCCTCTTTTCAAAGTCAGTAAATGTAATCATTATTCATCATATTTTTTAATCCAGTGAACTGAAAAATATTTTATTTTTTCCCTATATACATCTAAATATATCAGCAACTTTTAATATTATATATCCAAAATGTATAAATTACATCTTCTTTATTATACATCACTACCATCATTTAATCCAGATTGGTGTTTACATATTTGAAAAACATTTGAAAAATCATATTTGAACTATTTTCCCTTTTGCATTTTATTCATCTGTCCTCCTTCCCCTGAAACACAAATGGTCGATTAAGATGCAAATTAAGAAATGTTTCCATTTAAAAACTTAGCAATAAATTTCCATTGAATCCAGAGTAGAATTTAGATCTCTAACCATAATCACCGTAGACCCTCTGCCTCTTTCTAACATCTCATCTTACTGCATTCATTCGTTTCACTACTGCTTAGACACAGGAGTGTTGCTAGTTTATTTAATAACGTTATCCCTCCCCTATCCCCTCCCTTCTATCCCTCCCCTAGCCCCCCACCCCATGACAGGCCCCAATGTGTGATGATCCCCTCCCTGTGTCTATGTGTTCTCATTGTTCAACACCCACTTATGAGTGAGAACATCTGCTAACAACAATTTTTTTCATTTTCTTTATCTGAAAAATGTTTAATGTTCCTTTTACTTCTGAAGGACATTTTTGCAGATTATGTGGTTGACATTGCTTTACTTTCATCATTTGAAAATTGTTGTTTGACTTCCTTCTGGCTCATTGATTAATTTTTTGTCTGTTAGTTCTTTGCTGAGATATTTTTCTGTTCTTTTAAAATAATTTATAATTGATTGTTGAAACATTTACATGATGGCAGCTTTAAAATTCTTAACAGATAATTCCAACATCAGGTTTACCTTGATGTTGTCAGTTGAATATCTTTTCTCCTTCAAGTCGGGATATTCTGATTCATGATGGTGCATTGATGAGTTTTTTATTGCATTTTATACATTTTATCTATTATATTAACAGACTGTAGGTCCTTTTTGAATATTGTAAGCAGGTTGTCACCTATTTCAGTTTAGCAGGCAAATCTTGAACTACATGAATTTGCTGTGTGTCCAATGATGGTATACTATTCAGAACATTTGTAGCATTAATTTGGCCTGCCTAGTTATCTGATGCTTCTTCGGTTCCCATTCGTTTCTGCTGGTCCTGTTTGCTTTATGGAAATGGTTCTCTGCGTGAAACCACTAGGTTTCTCTTAGTGAGGGAGGTGAGTGTCAGGCCTGACAATATATACACACGTCCATGGCCAGACACTTATTTTGGTTGGTGGTTCTGTCCTGTGGGGAAACAAAGAACACATACCGCGCAGGTACTTTTTGTGGTGGAATTCCCTTTACTGCTCCCCAGGACAGCTTGATGTCTCCGAATGTGGAGAGGGAGGTCCCAGGCGCCCAGGGACTCAGAGGCTCCCAGGAATGAAGCACTTGTGGTGAGGTTCCCTTAGAAGTTATTATCCAGGTACCCTGGTGTTTCCCAGGGGAAAAAGAGAAGCTCACCTCCACAGAAGCAAAGAGGCTTCTTGGGTCAGCTTTTTTGTTGTGGTATGATGCCCCTTGCAAGTGTCAGTTGGTTAATTTGCTGTCTCTGAATGGAGAGGGGAATTTCATGTCTGTAGAGACAAAGAAAGTACTCTGGGTAAGCATTCTGTTGTGGCTGAGCTCACCTTGCTAGCCACCATGGCATCTGCTGGAGCAGAAGAAGAATTTCAGCAGCTGCCATGTGAGATGTGTCTTTCACCTTACACCATGATTGTGAGGTTTCCCCAGCAAACTGGAACTATAAACCCAATAAACCTAAATTCTCTTTATTTTGTAAATTACCCACTCTTGGGTATGTCTTCATCAGCAACTTGAAAATGAACTAATACAGTAAATTGTTACCAGAAGTGGGATTTTGCTGAAAAGATACCTGAAACTGTGGAATTGACTTTGGAACTGGGTAACAGGCAGAGGTCAAAACAGTTTGGAAGGCTCAGAAGATGACAGGAAAATGTGGAAAACTTTGAAACCACCTAGAAATTTGTTGAATGGCTTTTCCCAAAATGCTGATAGCAATATGGACAATGAAGTCCAGGGTGAGATGGTCTCAGATAGATATGATAAATTTGTGGGGAACTGGAGCAAGAGTGACTTTTGTTATTTTTCAGCAAAGACTGGTGGGATTTTGTCCCTGCTCTAGAGATTTGTGGAACTTTGAACTTGAGAGCGATGATTTAGGGTATCTGGCTGAAGAAACTTCTTTATCATGAGTTGAGAAAGATAAAGAAATAGTAATTGCTTGTGGTTACTAATAAGTCACAAGAGCACAATCTCATCTGGAGGAAGATTCCATGGAAATGTGAATAATGTATTCAAATCAAGTGAACATTAAGGATGTTGTTCATTAGCCAGAAACCTTGAAAAGGAGACCAGAAGTAGATTAATTGAAGTAAGAACTAAAAGATTAATGGTTTGGGAATAAACATGATACATTGGTAATGGCCATGTCGAATTTAAGTCACCTGTAGAATTCAGGTGGACATATTTGGGATGATGTTTGAGAAATAGATTAAAAAGTTAAATCCTCCAAATTAGTTAATTTTGTACAAATAGGTAGAATATTGCAGAAAAAGTCAGAAAATGTTGTCGCAGGGGTTACTACAGGGTAAATTGTTGGTTTTAGGTGAAGGAGAAACTGATTCCTAAAAGAAGGCTGTGCACAATAGGGCATTAGTTACATATATAAAGTATGCATGGAGCTGAGTGAAGTTCTGGCAATTAAACTTGAGCCAAAGGTGTCTGTAAAATATAAGATGATGCACTTTTATTTTAAACTTTAGATGCACAACTTAATATTGCAAGAAAGGCTGAGGTGAGGTCTTTGTAAGTGTACAGTAGGTACGCTATTTTCTGACCCCAGTCTGTAGTAAGATTCTTTAGAGTAAAGCTGTTATACAGAACACTCATGTGTGGGGTGCTCATTTTCAGTATTTCTTTCTTTTTTTTTTTATAATTTGTTTATTTTACTTTAGGTGCATACTATATCTGGCATTTCTCCCCATGTTATCCCTCCCCACCCTCCTCTCTCTCCCCACCCCCCATCATCTCTCCTCTACCCCCCACAACTGTCCCCAGTGTGTGATGCACCTCTCCCTGAGTTCACACGTTGTCGTTCAACACCCACCTATGAGTGAGAACATACGGTGCTTGGCTTTCTGTTCTTGTGTCAGTTTGCTGAGAATGATGGTTTCCAGATTCATCCAGGTCCCTACAAAGGACACAAACTCATCGTTTTTTATGGCTGTGTAGTATTCCATGGTGTATATGTACCACATTTTCTTTGTCCAGTCTATCATTGATGGGCATTTGGGTTGGTTCCAGGTCTTTGCTATTGTACACAGGGCTGCAGTGAACATATGTGTGCATGTGTCTTTATAGTTTCTGAATGGTCGACAGGCACCAGATAAGCTGCCTCCAAAGGTGTAATACTGTATATACATCCATATCTATTACTAGACCCAGGTAGCTTGATTCTCTAGTATGAATAAATTCTCTAGTATCAATAAAATAAAAAAATGGAATTAAAATATTTACCAAACATTACTTAAGTCTGAAGTGATTAGAAATATGCTTTTAAAATGCCTCCTTTTAAATCAATGAATTGGATACAGTTAGTGAAATTATAATACAAATTACAATTTATCTTCCTTAGATTACTCAGAAAGAAAAATCATATTTACACACTTTAAGTGTAATTCAACCCATATTTTCTCAGTGTATTGGGATATATTTTGTAACATATGAGTGATCAGCACTATTAGAACATCAGGCAACTTTATTAAAATATTCATCAGATGTAAATATGGGAAATTATAGCTAATTTTATAAAGAACATATAAAACAGTCCAAAATGCTTTTTTCATATGTCTCCTTAGTTAATTTTCAAATTAAATACATGTAGGGGAAAGCTGAAACATTTATTTCATGAATAAGCATATTATTTATATAAAATTAAATAAATCGATTTCATGAATAAGCATATTATTTATATAAAATTAATTGCTACATTGATGTGTCTAATTAAAGCTCAATTAATATTACTAGTAGAATATAAAGCTATTTGTAAATAGTATATAATACAACTCTTACAATAAAGAAAAAATATTTCTCCAAAAATAATGTATCCACTTACACAGTAATAACATTTATTTTCTATAATTAGTTGCTGTTTAAAGTTCCAACTACTATATAAGAAATAAAGTAGGTTCCAACATAGCACCATGCTATCATAGTAACTTTAAAGTGAATGGTTGCTACTGAGATAATGGAATATCATCTGGGATAAGTGCATTTGGCTTTAACAAAATGAAGTAAACGTGACAAGCAATAGCTCTGAAGTCACAATATTAATGAAAGTTGTATGCTTTAATTATCAGTGCAATTATTAGTAAAACATCTCAACAGGAATAAGCAAATATAATTGTAGTATCTGTGTGATTCAAGAGGATGAAAAGACAAGTAACAGACTGGAAGGAAATCTTTACAAAATATATATCCGATAAAGAACTGCTACCCCTAATATACAAAGAACTCATGCTCAACAATAAGAAAGCAAAAAACAAATAAAATGTGTGCTAAAGATCTGAACAAACACTTCACCAAAGTGAATATACAGATGGCAAAAAAACATATGAAAAGTTGTTCAGCATCATAGTCATCAGGGTATTGCAAATAAAAATAACCATGGTACTACAACATATCCATTGGAATGATGAAAATTCAAAACAAGTAACAGCACTGAATGATGGGAAGAATATGGAGCAAAAAAATCAATTGCTCTAAGGGAAAATATTTCCTTGGCTTTTCTAGGTTCTGGTGACTTGAGAATTTCCTTGGCCTTTGGCCAAAAAAACCTCCAATTTCTGACTCCATATTCTCATGGCCTTTCCTCTTGCATGTGAAGAAGCTTTGTAGGCTGAAGCTCCCTCTGCATTGTTTTTTTTTTTTTTTTAAGATAGAGTTTAGCTCTTGTAGCCCAGGCTAGAGTGCAATGGTGCGATCTTGGCTCACCGCAACCCCCATCTCCTGGGTTCAAGCTATTTCTCCTGCCTCAGCCTCCCGAGTAGCTGGAATTGCAGGCATCCACCCCCACACCGGCTACATTTAGTAGAGATGGGGTTTCACCGTGTTGGCCAGCCTGGTCTCGAACTCCTGATCTCAGATGATCCACCACCTCAGCCTCCCAGAGTTCTGGGATTACAGGCTTGAGCCAAGGCGCCCAGCTGCTTTTTCTTTATTAATGCATTTACCATTGTATTTAAGGCCCACTCAAGTAATCCAAGATAATCTCTTCAAGAGCCTTAAATTAATTATATCTAAAAAGACATGTGCAGTGGCCCGATCTTGGCTCACTTGCCTCAGGGAGGCAACCTCTACCTCCCAGGTTCAAACAATTCTCCTGCCTCAGCCTCCCCAGTAGCTGAAACTACAGGTGCATGTCACCACACCCAGCTAATTTTTTTCTTTTTATTTTTAGTAGACATAGGGTTTCACCATGTTGTCCAGATTGGTCTGGAACTCTGACCTCAGGCGATCCTCCCACCTCAGCCTCCCAAATTGCTGGGGTTACAGGTGTGAGTCATAGCACCCAGTCTAGGTGATACTGTTAAACCCACTGCTAACAAGCACATCCTTTAATATAGTTGGAAATCTTATTATCTCTTTTTCAAACCAGTTAGCATGAGTATATAGAAAGTAAATAAGGATACAGAACACTCAACTTACCCATCATGCAACTTGAGTTAACTGAAATTCGTAGAAAAATAATCCACCTAAGAGTCGCAAAATATTAAGGGCACATGCAACATTAATCAATACCTTATTCTGGGCCATAAAACAAGTTTCAATAAATTGATATTTTAAGTTTTCAATTATACATGTAATGTTCTCTGACCACATGAAAGTGAATTTTAAATCAATTAAAAAAAGATGTCCGGAAATATCCCGCGTAATTCAAAATGAACACATTTCTTAATAAATAATGTATCAAAGGACATACTAAAAGGATACTTAGACATAATTTTGCATCAAATGAAAATAAAAGCATTAAATTTCAAAATTTGTCCAAAGTGACTAGCATATTTATCTGAAGGAAATTTACAACATTTAATGCCTGTATTAGAAAAGAATATAGGTTGCATGCCTTTTGTGCTTATGTGATGCGTGTTTGTGTGTATGTGTGTGTGATGATATGGACACAGGCAAAAAACAAAGTAGATGTCTTCAAGCGATAAATGCGAAACATAAAAACACAGCGATAAACAGGACCACATTTATAGACCTACTGGATTCAGCGATAGTCTGTGTGACTATAGTTAATATTACAGTTCACACAGGCTAAAGTGATAATTACCACTCTTGGAGGGGGGTTTGGCTTACTGTGTAAAAACTGGGGCTGGCATAAGTCTTTTCCATTAATTAATCAAATGATTGCATTTTCTGAGGTTTGTATTGAATTTTATTACTGAAAAGTAGATACAGGGAGCAAAGCAGCCTCAAATATAAGAACTATGTAAAATTACTTGCTGACCACACGAAATCTGAGATAGATTTTGTAATTCCAAAAGCGAAGAGCAATGTCATAAAGAAATGTTCGTGTTGTCTTCAATGATCTGTGGGCCTGAGTGAGAGCACCTTTCAAACCATGAAGTAAATTGAAAGACGTCCAGTGATAGAAAAATCCAAAATAAATAATACACCAAATAAAATATAAAAATAAGGCTCACTGAAACGAATTTGCAATTGCAAAACTCATTGCCAGTTAAATAATTTGATGTCATAGAAAAAAATCTCAAGAAAAAACAATGTATCTTTTCCCTCAAGGAAATAGAAATAGTAAATCCCCAAAATATCTTAAAATATGGTGGTGAAAATATAAAAGAAAATGTAAATGTCTGTAGCTATTTGTCTAGACAATTAAAATAACTTATAAAATGTAAGTATATTAATGAATAATTTATCTAAAACACCATATAGTGAGGTTAAATAAATTTAACTATGAAAGAGGAACTGAAAAGAAGTTTGTCTAAAAAGCAAGGCTAAGAAGAATTCTAGAAGTAAAAAATACAAGGATAATAGAATATTCATAGTCAAGTTTATAACAGAATTTTACAAAATTGAACAACTATGTGCCTCATGAAAAAAGTGTAGGCCAGTAGCTAAAGAAGGTGTAAGAAGTCACAACTATGTCTAATCACATAATATCCTATTAGGTATAAAGAGAAAAGCCCTGGGCAATGCATCATGAATAGAAAGGAGGAAAGTTGTGTCAAGTGACGGAAAAGAATATCATGAACCATAATTTAGACATTAGGACTGGATAACCTGACTTGTTAAGTGTCATAATCATTACTAGTGTATTAATTTGTTTTTCCCATTTGGCAATCACATGGATGATGATATTAAAAAACAGGAAAAACATAGAATATTAGCTGTCATTTCTATGTTCCTCTTCTTGTATGTGTGTCCACATAAGCTACTACTTAACTTTGGATATGTTTGCAAAAGAAACAAGGAAAATGATAAACAGCAGAATCTGCCTGTTGCACAAAAATAGACAAAGTAAAGGCAACCCTATTCCAAGGCGAAGTATTTATATTTCCAATTCTGAAAGTAAAGCCAAACCAGCTGTCAAAGATGAACAAAGTTAGATGTTAAAGTGTTATGGATATATTTCCATCAGTAATACGCTACTGCAATAGAAAAAAAGAGTCCAGAATGAACTGAATTCAACCTTGATTTGTGTAGAGGTGGGTGACTATGAATTTTAAAGGAAGCTTGAGAAATTAAGGAGGGGATGGTACATGTGAACTCTTAGAGTTGGAAAGTAAAACATTACCAAAAAAGCCTAAGACTATTGTCCTTATGAAACCCATCTAGGTTTGCTGTCTGGCTCTTATCGAATTTAGGCTCCTCTTTTCCTGCAGAGACTTCAGGTGTGGGCTGGAATGAACAGTGAATTCTTTCGGTAGGGTGTGTTTTCTCAGATAGGCACTTTCATCAGAGCTCAGGGCATCCTAGGGATACAGTCTTGAGCTATTCAAAACTACACTGGTGTGGTCTTCAAGACTTTATGGGTGAAAGTTGAGATGCAGTAGAGAAAAGGACTCCTGGTGGACTGGATATACCTATGTAACAAACCTCCACGATCTGCACATGTACCCAGCACTTAAAGTATAATAAATACATTTTAAAAATGAGAGAGAAAATGACTCATAGTGGACTGGGTAGAGATTGGTCAAGAATCTTTGTCTCCGGGTAAACATAAATGAAATATTGACCTATACATACTGGAGAAAACTAAAGGTTCAGCAAAGATAAAGAGAAAAATTATAAAAGACAAAAATGATATTTGAAAAGATTCATCAAAACAAAAATTAGGCTAACAGCAGAATGTTCATCAGCCACAAAAATTCTTGATAATACTGAGGCTAAACACACACATAAACATACATGCACATATGCAACTATCACAACTGAACTGCATAACTATATGAAACATTATTATTTTAGTGTTTTTATTCCAGAGCTACCTACCTATATAAATATAACTATATACACACACTCAAATGCATATACACATTCACTCACTAATAATAATAATCCATTGTGTTCAAGAATGTAGCCAAACGCAGAGGAATAGGCTGTACAAAATAAAGGTACTTGATATTAAATAATAGAACATAAGTATGTTGACTGGTCACTGTGTCTAGGCTGAAGCCCTTATGCATGTAAACGCATAATTAGTTAAAGATTGGAATACTGAGATTTATCTACTAATAAAGTACTCCTGGATCCAAAGTTCCCGAATATAATTTTAATCTCTTTCTTCAGCATGTGAACCAAGAGCAACACATATAATAGAATGCCTGAGATCCCTATTTACGATTTGTCTTTATGGGGTTCTTAAGAATTTTTGCATCCTATTTTTTTCTTCCACGGGTAGTTATCAAGTCTCCATTGACATGTGTGGATGCAAACCCCAACAGTCTTGTATTTCACAATGATATTTCTCTTGACCATAACACTAGTTAATACTTTGCCATTGCCATTTTCCTCCAATGCTAAAATATTCACACTTACAGATGATAACTTAGTTTTCAGTGAACAAAAAATGGCTAATGTCTTAAAAATAGTATTTAGCATCTAACTACATTTAATTTGATCCATATTGGATGAGCAAATATAGACCGTACCATGTGTTGATAGTTATTATTTTAGTATTGCAATTATTGGATTGAGTACTGTAAATCTGACATGAAGCTGATGATTATAAATACTTGTATTAATCAGTATGAGATTAAAAAAAGAGTAAGAGTTGAAAACATATGACTTGTTTTTCTCATTTAGCCTTATAAGATAAATACATGTGATTTACTAATTCTAAAAATATAAACGAGGTAAAACAATTAAATACATTAACTAAAATATAAAATAGGACTTTTTTTTCACTTTTGACTGAATACATGTATCAACTTATTGGCAGACAACATATTGTGTAAACTGTGTGAACTTCCTTCTGCTGCAAGAAGCAATTGAATGATTTATAGCTCCTTTAAAAATGGCAAAAGCAATAAATACATATTTCCAAAAGGTTTTTTACTCATGGCATATTTTATATGTACTTTTGAAAACAAAAGATTGGGATATTTGGATTATCATTACTATGTGTAAGTAAAGCCCTAGAATATAAAATCGTTAACTTATATTTTAAATTGTGAAATTCTAGTAGTCATGGAGTACTTGAAATAGCATTGTTAACACTACATTTATCCTATTTAAAGCAAATCATTATGTATTAAGTAGATGTTTTCAATCTGACCTAAACAGCTCTTAAATGTGGAACTACCACTTAACATAGATCTTTTTGTCAATATTTTAAAGATTTAAATAATAATTTAATATTTTTTACAATATAATAGTTTAATAATTTGTGTTTGAAAACTAGTGAAGAATGTTTATGAAATCTTATTAAAAACATTTTTACACAGTAAATGGAGTTGTGGCTGGGCAAACAGCCCTTTGAATTCATAGGATAAATAAATGCCTGTCAAAATAACATTTATTTGATAATGATAGAGTCTGTCAAACAATACTATTGGTTTTCACCTTTGAAACTAATGGTAATTACTTTTGCACCAACCTAATACTAACTCACTTGCAAAATTATCACATCGCCTTTACATATGTGATCAGGATTCAATTGCATGTCAGAAATAAGGGTATTTCAACTAAAATATTTAGTTGAATTTTCAGTGCTCTAAATTTTAAAAAATGAAAGCTTTATATTTTAAGACAGGGTGGCGGGGACTCATTTGTCTAGTTCTCATAGTTTTACTATCTTTGATATTTGAACAACTGAGCCCCAGTATTTTTCTACATTGTCTCTAGAAAAAGTGCACAGAAGCACAAAATGAGTACTCAGCACTGGAGTTTTATTTATATGTCATATAGCACATCAGATTTATTTTATAGTTTTCTCTTTTAAAATCATATTCATACTATACATTAAATTAAATCTTTTTTACTAACCACATAAATATTGTTTTATGGGAAGAAGAATTTCTGAGATTCCAATAGTGCCTGAGGGTGGCTAAATAATGTCAGAATTTTGGATACTCTGAAATAAAAAATATTGTTTAATATTTGCTTTATTATTTTGAATCTTCACAAAACATTTTAACATTTTATATTCACTTAAACAAAATAATATGTATCTGAAAATAGGTTATGTTTAGACAAGTTTCCTTAAGTGTGGCTTTTGAACTCAGTAAACTTAGAGTTGCCTATGAGGTTAGTGAAAATTATCAGTGACAGTTTAGTGGATGCTGAAGCATTTATTTTTAAAAATTACACGTTGAATATTAATATTTACTTAGAAAGTACCCCTTTTTATATTTCTGAGGAATATTTCAATTCCCATGTACTTGCAGATTGATTTGTTGATCAAAATTAAGAACAACAATTTTTTTTTTTTTTTTTTGAGACGGAGCTTTGTTCTTGTTGCCAAGGCTGCAGTGCAGTGATATGGTGTGATCTCGGCTCACTGCAACCTCTGCTTCCTGGGTTAAAGTGATTCTCCTGCCTTAGCCTCCTGAGTAGGTGTGATTATAGGTGCCCACCATGACACTCAGCTAATTTTTTGTATTTTTAGTAGAGACAGGGTTTCACCATATTGGCCAGTTTGGTCTTGAACTCCTGACTTCATGTGATCCCCCGCCTCGGCCTCCCAAAGTGCTGGGATTATAGGTGTGAGCCATCGCTCCCAACCAAGAATGACAATTTTTATTTTAACATATGGAATTATTTAAAGAAATCCATAACCTTTTTCTCACTCTTCAAAACTTTTCTGTTACATAGGATCTTATGAAAATATGTTGTATTTTTCCTAAGTATATATCGCAATGGCCTGTAGTTTTGCATATGACTAGTTAGAATCAATTTATAATCCACACTCAAAGATTTCCTCAAATGCCTCTTAGATTGCTGACTTACTCACCAGGATAGAAGCTTGCTTAGAAGTGGTCAGATGCAGAGGCAATTGACTTGCGTGCAAACATCTCATTAGAGGAGAAAATATTGTTTCCTATAGAAAAATATTGAGAAATACATTTTTTAACAACTACAATGAAACTGCCAAGGACAAAAGTTATAACATCTTTCTGGGCAAGGTAAAATGAGTTGGAAAAATAGGTGAAACAGAATGCTAAAATGCAGATATAGTTGTAATCTGAACTTGGGCAAAATAGCACAGTACTATGTGGAGTGAAACTGGTCCCTGAGAGCCTGTGGCTATACATTGGCTAAACGTAATAACTAGGACTCAAGTTCGATTAATGGAATGAGTGTTAAAAATAAATAGGGCAAATTTCACATAAGCTTCCCTCTTTCATACATAGGAAAACCCTTGTTAAGCTCTTCCTCAAGGCTAAATACAGAATGCGAGATTCAGATATATGTCAATTCGTAGCTGGCTGACATTGTTTCAGCCAGGGAGTTGTATATCAAGCTGATAGGTGTTAAACAATTGCGTAACATAGTTTTTGTAAAAAAAAAAAAAAAAAAAAAAAAAAACCTGCTTTTGTCACAATGCATTGCAGCTCATGACCATAACTGTTTATTTTTTTAAGATACATTATTATGCCTCAGTTGTGATGTTTCTGTTCACAATAATCAGAAGTACAAAGGGAGAAAACCAAGCCTCAAATTGAGACATATTCTTTTTAAATGTGCTCATCAGATTCAATGTGGATATGTAAATCTGTATGATTTTCTCACATTAGAAATGAACAGATGTACTTTCACAAGAAGTACAGTAAATCAGCTTTGTAACTTTGACAAAAGTTTTAGACTGTTACTGTTCTGCACATACAGGTATTGATCGACTTACGACCTATGCAACTTACGACCATTCAACTTTATGACCACAATCGCTAGCCACGACTGCTCCGCGTCTGGCAGCACAAATGTTGCCCAGCTGGGCGTACGATAGTGCGGGACAATAAACATATATGCTATATCATATCATTATTAGTCATTTTCTTGCCTTTCTTACTAAAATGTGAGTGGTTTATATCCCTATATCTTTAACAATATTAGAACATACTAAGTTTAAATTATATTTCAACAAGATACCCAGATGACATCTTTTATGATGAATGCTACATATTTGTATCCCATGGAAAGTCACATAAAATTGTGATGATTTACTTTTCTATTTACAGTGATAATAAATAAATAACCTGGCAACTAGTACTTTTAAACTCTAAGACTTAACACAGTTCATACTCTTCTGCTTTTCAAAACTCATCACGTGCCGTGGTTTTTCACTTCAAACCATAGACCACCGTGGTTCAGTGATCTGTGAATATTCCACAGTTTTACACAAGGCTGCACCTTTACCACAAGTTAAGGTGGCTTTTTAAAAATGAGATTTGACAAGAATGCTTTCATAATAAGCATTCAGGTCAACCTTTACTACTGGTAATGCAGTGTTTTACTTAAACCTGATGAATGTAAAAATAAGAAACAAAATGGTGTAGAGATGATACAAATGTCATAAAATAAACAAAGAAAATTATGTTATATAACAATAATGAAGGAAAATTATGATAGAATATGACTTAAAGATTTTTATAACATCATTTCACAGTACTGTACATATAGCCTACTCAACTTACGACCAAATCGTGTTATGACTGGTCTGTCGGAACCAGTCGTGGTCGTAAGTCGAGCACTAGCTGTAGTAGTTTAGCGAATCGATTTCCTAAAAGATAAATTATTTTTACAATAAACCATTGACATTTTGAACAAGACAATCATTGGCTGTATGGTGCATCTTTCTCATTTCAAGATCGTCAAAAATAGCCTTACTAGAGATACAGCAGTCATGCTCCTAAGAATTTACTTACCTGATTTGAAATAATATGTCCACACAAAGCCTGCCCATAAATTGTTATAGCAGCTTTATTCATAATTGCCAAAAACTGGTTGCAACAAAAACGTCATTTGATATGAGAATGGATAAAAACTGCATTACTGTTATACAATTGAATACTATTTAGTGTTAAAAAAAAAAAAAAGAATGAATTTAAGCTGCCTAGAGATATGGATGAAAGGGTGAAGAAAAAGAAGCAGATTTAAGTAACTTTGGAGATGAATGGAAACTCAGACAAAAGACAGGAGGCACTGTACTTTAGTTGGTAAATGCATTTTTCCATGGGAGTACAGGCTCACAACTCTGAAACTGTGAACAATTAAGTAATAGATGGTCTATGGTAGGAAACAGCTCTCATCATTGGAGAAGGATTCATATGATAGTGTATTGGTTGAGATACCTAAGTATGAACTTACACAGGACCTAGAAGCAAAGAAACCCTCAAACCACTGAACATGAATAGCACATAGATCTTATTTTCTAAACAACTTGCCCATAAAACAAAGGACTCCTTGAGCTAATTCTAGGGCTGAGGCAGGAAATATACATGATGAGCTTGGAACATCTCATAATATCAGAAATTAAGGAAGTTTTTAAAATCCACAATGATTACATATTGTCACTTGCAACTGATTTAGCTTGCAATGACCAAAGTAGAAATGATTTGAACAAAAAGTAAGTTACCATAGCGTTGGGCTATAGACCAAAGTGTAAGCTAAATATTTACAAGTCTATTAACAACATACATATATGCAGAAAGGGAAGGGAAGTGAAGGGGAGGGGATAGTAAGGGAAGTGAAGGGAGGGGAGGGGAGGGGGAGGGGAGGGAAGGGAATGAAGAGGGAGGGAGGGAGGGAAGGAGGGAAGGAAGGGGATAAAGGAGACATTCAACCAGGTAATCAAGGAGGGAAGGAGGTGAAAAAGAAGGAAGGGAGGGGAACAGACAACTCATGCAGAAGAATTCCAAATAATTTATGTAGATATTCTTCCTCTAGCAAAACTTTCTACCTCATAAATGATGGACTGTGCATAGTGACTTCCTTCAAAAGAGTCCAATATGGAAAATAAGAAAAAATGATAACTTTATACTCGAGACATCTGACAAACACTAGCTCAACTAGGTGATCAAGTCAATGTACACAGCAGTAATTCATGTTGATTCTATCTACCCTTGATAAGTTGTGATGAGAATGGCAATTTATGTCAGTGATCTTCCTCTGTAATACCCATAAACTGTAGTCTAGTAATGAGAAGCCATCCCAAATAAACCTCAATTGAAGGACATTCTTCAAAGTTCAGCATCCATATCCTTCAAAATGTTAAGGTCATCAAAAATCTTAATAGACTGACAAATTGTTACATTCCAAAGAAGTCCAAGTAACATTTGAATTTTGTGTTATAGGTTGGCATAACGGAGAAGCTTGGATCCTGAAAGATAAAAATAGACAGTGCAGCTGAGTTTATGGGCTTGGATAATATCTGCACACAACCTACATGTTCACAGCAAAAGATTTAGAGGATTTCAGTTAGGCAATGTTTCTTAGGCACGATGGAGGCTTAAATTAAACTTCTAATAACTTGATGCATGGCTTTGTTCTTCAATGTCTCTTAAGTAGTGTTGAAAACGACATTTCCCCTTTTCAAATGTCATTACATGAACCAAGTGAGATAATGAGTAAAATAATGCTTTGGAGACTGTAAACTGCTACATTAATAGTGTCTACCTTTTGAGCTATTATTATTTATTCTTATACAGCATTTATTGAAAATGTTGGCTGCCATCATCCTGGTGTCTTTTATATTTTTTCCAAGGTAATTCTGACTTCAGTCTAGTTGTTCCTCTGGGAATAAGAAATAGCAGATCTGCAGGCATCTAGAAGACGTTCTCCTTTAATGGATGCCTTTCTTCACTAACTTAATGACATTTCCATAAATATAATAAAGTTCCGGTATAAAATAAATGGCTTATTAATTTCATTTTGAAAACTTCCTGCAATTTTACAAAAAAATTTACTATACTTTTTAAAAAAAAATCATGAGTATGCATGGACCGACCCACACTTTGTATGTCACTTATTATAAATACATTCAAACTCTTGACAGTTACAAAGATTACATTTGATATGCTATGATAGATACCAGAATAACATTGTTACACATTAAAAATGTGATTTAACAGTAAATTATATTTAGGATTTAAAAATCTGGAAAAGAGCCTGGGGCTCTCAGCAGTTCCCAGGTGATAACATTCTGAATATATGAATAAGAAATATGAAAATCCCCAAATAAAGGGAGACGTTTGCAGGTGAGTGAATCTGTATAGAGGCAGAAGTAAGGAAAATTGAGATCTGTAAGCAAAAATAAAACACTAGGCAACATTTTAGTGCATATAATGCAATGCAAAGGCAGCATGCTCTGAGGCTTTGTTGTCATTCCTATTACTCATTTCACTTAGAAATTGTTGTAAATTCAGTGTCCAAAGAATTGTAACTATTCTCATCCATTATAGGATATTTTCACATTATCTGTGATGAAATGACAACAAATATTTTGCCTCACAGAGGTTTGAGCCTTTGATGGGATTTCTATTAACTTTAAAACAGAATACATTCCATATTTGTGGAAACTATGGTGAAGCAGTTAAATAACAAACAGAATCAAGATAATACGTTTATACTGTCTCTTCTTACCAGGGACTAAAAATTTTCTAAATGTGAAAAACACCGAGCATGAAAGAAATAAATTCATGCAAGAGATAGTCAACAAATACAAATATAAATATAAAAATTCGAATCGAATTTAAAATAGATTATGTTCCGATGTATCTTTGCGCAAAGCCCCCAACCCACAGACACTTCACTCTGTTTTCCCATTTATGCTCTTCTTTATGAAGAGATAAAGCAGCAGAAATTGTTTTTTCTTCATGTCTACTAAAGGAAAAAAAAAAAAACTGGATACATGCACAGAACATGCAGGTTCGTTGCATAGGTATACCTGTGCCAATGTGGTTTGCTGCACCTATTGACCCATCCTCTAAGTTCTCCCCCTCACTCCCCACCTCCCAACAGGCCCTGGTAAGAGTTGTTCCCCTCTTGGTGTCTATGTGTTCTCAATGTTCAATTCCCACTATGAGTGAGAACATACAGTGTTTGGTTTTATGTTCCTGTGTTAGTTTGCAGAGGATGATGGCTTCCAGCTTCATCCATGTCCCCGCAAAGGACACGATGTCATTCTTTTTTATGGCTGCATAGTATTTCATGGTTTATATGTACCACATTTTCTTTATCCAGTCTATCATTGATGGGCATTTGAGTTGGTTCCATGTCTTTGGTCTTGTAAATAGTGCTGCAATAAATAGACATATGCATGTGTCTTTATGGTAGAATAATTTATATTTCTATGGGTATATACCCAGTAATAGGATTACTGGATCAAATGGTATTTCTGGTTCAGATCCTTGAGGACTCACCACACTGTCTTCTACAATGGTTGAACTAATTTACATTCCTACCAGCAGTGTAAAACCTTTCCTATTTCTCCACAGCCTTGTCAACATATATTGTTTCCTGATTTTTTAATAATTGCCATTCTGACTGACATAAGATGGTATCTCATTGTGGTTTTGATTTGCATTTCTCTGATGATCAGTGATGTTGAGCTTTTTTTCATGTTTGTGGGCTGTGTAAATGTCTTCTTTAGAGAAGTGTCTGTTCATAGCCTTTGCTCACTTTATGATGGGGTTGTTTGTTTTTTCCTTGTAAATATGTTTAAGTTTCTTGTACATTCTGGATATTAGATCTTTGTCAGATGGGTGGACTGCAAAAATTTTCTCCTATTCTGTAGGTTTCCTGTTCACTCTGATGATTGTTTCCTTTGCTGTGCAGAAGCTCTTAAGTGCAATTAGATCCCATTCATCAATTTTGACTTTTGCTGTGATTGCTTTTGGAATTTTTCTCATGAACTCTTTGCCTGTGCCTATGACTTGAAGGGTACTGCCTTGGTTTTCTTCTAGAGTTTTAATGATTTGGGGTTTTACATTTAACTCTTTAATTCATCTTGAGTTAATTTTTATATAAGGTGAAGGAAGGGGTCCAGCTACAGTTTTCTGCATATGGCTAGCCACTTCTCCCCACACAATTTACTGAATAGGAGATCCTTTCCCCATTGCTTGTTTTTGTCAGGTTTGTCAAAGGTCAGGTAGTTGTAGATGTGTGGTGTTACTTCTGAGGCCTCTGTTCTGCTTCATTGGTCTATATGTCTGTTTGGGTACCAGTACTAATGCTGTTTTGGTTACTGTAGCTCTGTAGAATAGTTTGAAGTCAGGTAGCGTAATCCCTCCAGCTTTGTTCTTTTTACTTAGGTTTATCTTGGCTATATGGGCTCTTCTTTGATTCCATATAAAATTTAAAATAGTTTTTTTCTAATTCTGTGAAGAATGTCAATGGTAGTTTCATGTGGATAGTATTGAATCTATAAATTACTTTCATGATATCATTTCTTCCTATCCATAAGGATGAAATGTTTTTTCATTTGTTTGTGTCCTCTCTTATTTCCTTGAGCAGAGGTTTGTAGTTCTCTTGAAGAGGCCCTTCATATTCCTGGTTAGCTATACTCCTATTTTACTCTCTTTGTAGCAATTGTGAATGGGAGTTCATTCATGATTTGGCTCTCTGCTTGCCTATTGTTGATGTAAAAGAATGTTTGTCATTTTTGCACATTCATTTTTTTTCCTGAGCCTTTGCTGAAGTTGCTTATCAGTTCAAGTTTTGGGGCTGAGATGATGGGGTTTTCTAAATATGAAATCACATCACATGCAAACAGAGATAACTTGAATATCTTTCTATTTGAATATCCTTTATTTCTATCTTCCTATTTGAATATCCTTTATTTCTCTCTCTTGCCTGATTGCCCTGGCCAGAACTTCCAATACTCTGTTGAATAGCAGTGGTGAGAGAGGGCATCCTTGTTTTGTGCCAGTTTTCAAAGGGTATACTTCCTACTTTTGCCCATTCAATATGATATTGGGTGTATGGAGGTTTGCCATAAATAGCTCTTATTATTTTAAGACATGTTCTATCAATACTTAGTTTGTTGAGAGGTTTTTAGCATGAAGGATGTTGAACTTTTTTGAAGGCTTTGTCTGCATTTATTGAGGTAATCATGTGGTTTTTGTCCTGGTTCTGTTTATGTGTTGGATTACATTTATTGATTTGCATATATTGAACCAGTCTTGCATCCCAGGGATGAAGCCAACTTGATCATGGTGCATAAGCTTTTTGATGTGCTGCTAGATTCTGTTTGCCAGTATTTTGTTAAGGATTTTCATGTTGATGTTCATCAGGAATATTGTCTGACATTTTCTTTTTCTGTTGTGTCTCTTCCTCGTTTTGGTATTAGGATAATGCTGGCTTCACAAAATGAGTTAGAGAGGAGTCCCTCCTTTTCAATTCTTTGGAATTGTTTCAGAAGGAATGGTACCAGCTCTTCTTTGTATTTTTGGTAGAATTCATGTATGAATCCATGTGTTCCTGGGATTTTTTCCATTGTTAAGCTATTAATTATTTCCTCAATTTCAGAGCTGCTTGTTGTTCTATTCAGGGATGCAAATTCTTCCTGGATTGGTTTTGGGAGGGTATATATATCCAGTAATGTATCAATTTCACTAGATTTTCTAGTTTATTTATGTAGAGGTGTTTATAGTATTCTCTAATGGTAGTTTGTATTTCTGTGGAATCAGTGGTGATATTCCCTTTATCATTTGTCATTGTGTCTATTTGATTCTTCCCTCACTTCTTTAGCAGTCCATTTTGTTATTTATTTATTTCGGAAAAATAGCTCCTGGATTCATTGATTTTTTTGGAGGGTTTTTTTTTTTGTGTCTCTATTGCCTTCAATTCCTCTCTGATTTTATAGTAATTTATTGTCTTCTGCTAGCTTTTAGATTAGTTTGAATTTGTCTCTCTAGCTCTTTTAATTGTGATGTTAGAGTGTCAATTGAGATCTTTCTAGCTTTGTGATGTATTTAGTGCTGTAAATTTCCCTCTTAACACTGCTTTAGCTGTGCCCCAGAGATTCTGATACATTGTCTCCTTGTTCTCGTTGGTTTCAAAGAACTTTTTATGTCTGTCTTAATTTTATCATTTGCTCAGGGACATTCAGGAGTAGGTTGTTCAATTTTCATAAAATTGTTTGGTTTTGAATGAGTTTCTTAATCCTGAAATCTAATTTGATTGTACTGTGGTCTGAGAGACTCTTTATTATGATTTCAGTTCTTTTGCATTTGCTGAGGAGTGTTTTACTTCCAGCTTTGTGTTCAATTTTACAGTAATTGCCATGTGGCACTCAGAATAATGTATATTCTGTTGATTTCGGGTAGAGAATTGTGTTGACAACTAATAGGTCCACTTTATCTAGCCCTGAGTTCAAGTCCTGAATATCCATGTTAATTTTCTGTCTCATTGATCTGTCTAATACTGGCAGCAGAGTGTTAAACTTTCCCACTATTGTTGTATAGACGTCTAAGTCTATTTGTAGGTCTCTAAGAACTTGTTTTATGAATCTGGGTGCTCCTATATTGGATGTATATATGTTTAAAATAGCTCTTCTCGTTGAATTGTTCCCTTTACCATTATGTATTTATTCCCTTTTTTGTCTTTTTTGATCTTTGTTGGTTCAAAGTCAGTTTTGTCAGGGATTAGCATTGCAACCTCTGCTTTTTTATATTTTTTCTTTCCCTTTGCTTGGTAAATTTTCTTCCTTTATTTTGATCTTGTGTGTGTCTTTGCATGTAAAATGGGTCTCCTGAATATAGCACACTAATGCTTCTTGACTCCTTATCCAATATGCCAGTCTGTGTTTTTTAATTAGGGCTTTTAGCCCATTAACATTTAAGGTTAGCATTGTTATGTGTTAATTTGATCCTGTCATCATGATGCTATTTGGTTATTTTGCACACCAGTTTGATGCAGTTTCTTTGTAGTGTCATTCGTCTTTGTATTTTGTGCATTTTCGCAGTGGCTGGTACTGGTTTTTCCTTTCCATATTTAATGCTTCCTTCAGGAGCTCTTGCAGGGCAGGCATGGTGGTAGCAAAATTCCTCAGCATTAAGTTGTCTGGAAAGGATTTTATTTCTCCTTTGCCTATGAAGCTTAGTTTGGATATGAAATTCTGTGTTGAAAAAAAACTTTTCTTTAAGAATGTTGAATATTAGCTCCCAATCTCTTCTGACTTTTAGCATTTCTGCTGAGAGGTCCAATGTTAGTTAGTCTGATGGGCTTCCCTTTGTAGGTGACCTGGCCTTTCTCTCTGGCTGCCCTTAACAGTTTTTCCTTCATTTCGACCTTGGAGGATCTGATGATTATGTGTCTTAAGGTTGATATTCTTGTGGAATATCTTAATCATGTTCTCTGTATTTCCTAAACTTGCATGTTGACCTTTTTGCTAGGCTGGGGAAGTTCTCCTGGATAATATCCTGAAGTGTATTTTCCAGCTCGTCTCCATTCTCCCCGTCTCCTTCTGGTACTCCAATCAAATGTAGGTTTGGTCTTTTTATGACGTTCTACATTTCTTGGAGGCTTTGTTCACTCTTTCATTCCCTTTTCTCTATTTTTTTCTGCATGTCTTATTTCTATAAGGTGGTCTTCAGACACTGATATCCTTTCTTCCACTTGGTCAGTTCAGCTGCTGACACTTGTGTATGCTTCATGAAGTTCTCGTGCTATGTTTTTCAGCTCCATCAGGTCATTTATATTCCTCCCTAGCAGGATTATTCTAGTTAACAATTCCTCTAACTTTTTATCAAGGTTCTTAGCTTCTTTGGGTTTGAACATGCTCCTTTGGCCCATTGTAGTTTTTTATTACCCATCTTCTGAAGCCTACTTCTGTCAATTCACCCATCCAATCCTCTATCCAGTTCTGTGCCCTTGATGGAGAGACATTGCCATCACTTGGGGAAGAAAAGACACTCACTTTTGGGTTTTCAGCATTTTTTCATTGATTCTTTCTCATCTTCCTGAGTTGGTCTAGTTTTGATCTTTGAGGCTGCTGACCCATGGATGGGTTTTTTGTGGGGGATCTTTTGTTGTTGTTGTTGCTTATGCTGTTTTTGTTGCTTTCTACTTGTTTGGTTTTCTTTTGATAATCTGGTCTCTCTTCTCTATGGCTCCTATAGTTTTCTGGAGGTTCACTTCAGCCCTATTCATCTGATTCACTTCTGTGCCTGGAGATATCATTCAAAGAGGCTGGGGAGCAGCAAGATGAGTGCCTGCTCCTTCTTCTGGGATCTATGACCTTGAGGGACAAGAACCTGACGCCAGTATAGGGTGTCTGACATCCCCTGTTGGAGGGTGTTACCCAGTTGGGTGACACAGGGAGCAGGACCTGTTTAACGAAGCACCTTGTCCCTGGGTAGAGAGGAGGGTGTGTTTTGCTGGGGAGAAAGCCACTTGTCTGGGCTGCCAGATTCCTCAGAGCTACCAGGAAGGAGGATTCAGTCTGTTGGTCCACAGAGACTATGGCCATCCCTCCCCCTAGGAGCTCAGGCATCGGGAGGTCCTAATTCTGTCCCTGAGTCTCTGGCTGGAGTTATTGGAGATCTTGCAGGGAGGCCCTGCCCACTGAGGAAGGATGGGTCAAGGTTAGGCCTGAAGAGGCACTCTGGCTGCAGACTGCCACAGCTGGTGTGTGGGGCTGTGGGGACAAGTCTTGGGATGAAGCCGTCCAGCCTCCCTGGCTTCAGCAGGGGAACGCACAGCCTGGAGCTATAGAAATGGGTGCTGCTCTTCCCCCACTCAGGGAGCTTAGTGTGTTAGGCAGTTGCAGGTCCCAGTGCTAGCTGCTGCCCGTCCCCCAAGGAGCTCAAAGGGCTTAAACAGCAGGCAACTGCAGCTGATGCTGGTCATCCCTCCCCCAGAGAGTTCAGTAGGCTTAAGCAGATTCCAGCTGAGTGGCTGTACAAATCTGCACATTCCAGAATTGAGATCCTAAGCCCCGGTCCTATGGGTTCACAAGTGGGATTTTCCAATCTGTGAATTGCACATGAAAATCCAATCCATGAAAAAAGCATTTTCCCCTGCTGGGTAGCATGCTCACTCACTGGCTCCCTTGGCTGGGGGAGGGGATCCCCTTCCCCATGTGGCTCTCAGGTAATCCCCACACCACACTGCTCTTCCTTCTCTCTATGGGTCACACCAGCCTTATAGTCAATTTTGATGAGAGAACCTGGATCGCTTGATTGCCAGCAGAGGATTCACATGCTTATTATGCTTATTTTGAATAGGAGTCTCATAACGCCAGTACTTCTAGTGGGACATCCTGGCCTCGCCCCCAGCAGCAGAAGTTAACACTCACCTATGTATGTAAACAAATGCAGGTCCAGATGCTCACCAGTTGCTGGGTCTAATTAACAACAGTAAGGCATGGTATAAAGAAAGTGATTTTATTAACCAAAACTCATAAAGGAGAAGTGGCCAGATTCCCATCCAAAGCAACCACTTTGATTTTGGGGAAGAGGACAGGAGTTTACAAGGTGAAAACTTGATAAGGACAACATGCAAAGATTGTGCTGAGTTGTCTATGTATCTTGTTCTGCTAACGATCTTGAGTCCTAATCCACCTCAATCATGGGCCAGTATCATCTCACCAATGGCCAGGTTGTTAATCAACCACCTTGAAATGATCTCTGGAACTTTGTAGCTGGGTTTCCAGGCTTGGTTTGTCTCAAGATTAATCCTAGAACTTTTACAAAGGCAAATAAGTATATTCTAGTATATGGTTAGATACATGTGAAAGGGGTATATATGGTGAGAAACGAAGGGACATGGAGTCTATTTTAAGGCTAAGAAAAAGGCTTTTGATGTTTACTTCAAGGTTATATCTTGAAACCTACTAGAAAGAATAAAAAAAGTTTTAAATGCATTTTGAAATTAAGCTACCCAGTTACATGCATACAATTAAAAATTATGACAATTTTTAAACACAAAAACAAATTTCTGTATAAAATAAAATTTAGGTATTTGTTTGTTTTTTCTCATGAGATTGAACTAAATATATAAATTCAGGAAGGGTTGAAATCTGTAAGTTCTGAGGTTTTGGTTACATTAACAAAGCATTATTGTCAGGTGTCAGAGTACAATGAATATTCTCAGAATGCGGGACAAACTACTGCAACATAAATGCCACTATCATAAATGATTAGTTAGCAGTTCTGTTGGGAAGGAGTACAAAAATAAAATATGTTATTTGGACAGTTCTTTCTCTTATAGATTTTACCATCAAAAAAGAGAAAATAAGCTTATATAGTTAATGGGAGGTGGAAATTCGGCTTTGGCTGTCATTCATTCACAAGACGTATTAAATGTGTACAATGTATGAAGCCCTGAAGAGATAATAAAGGTATTCTGAGTAAAGACACCAAAATAAATAAATAAATAAATAAATAAAATTTAGGTAATAATCAATATTATTTAAAGCCTTTTATAGTGATAATTTGTTTTTATATACAACATGTGTGTACATTTATCTACGTATATAACAGTATATGATAAATATGCTTTATATTTCTGCACTAAAAAATAAAGAAAATTCATGAAATGTATTATTAGTAAGGCATCACATTCTGGTGTCATTTCAGACTGAATGACTTTGTTATTTCTTTTAAGGCAGATCAGATACCCCAATTTTCCTCTCTCTTTCTCTCCATCTCTCTCTCTTTCCCCTTCTCCCAAATAGGAAAATCTTCATTCCTCTTGTCTTTTTGAAGGATACTATTGGTAGTTGTAGAATGTATGTCTTCAGTGTTTAGCTAATGTATAAAGTGAATTCTTTTATGAATGTCTTTAAAAGTGTGTGAATGTTTCTATTTTCTGAATATTCAATCATTCCTTCCTCAGAGCCTTAGGATTGCAATATACTTCTTTTTTACTCTGGCCATATTTTCATTGCCTCTTCAATCAATGTCTTGGACCTCACTGGCTCCATCTTAAGTATTGCCTTTTTCTACTTCATAGAAAATTCCCAGACATTTTTTACCCACAATTGTTTTCTTAGAAACAGTCTTGGGTTGCATAGTGCCTTACTGCCACTAGTTGATTCAAACAGATGCTCTCTCTTTTGATGACTTAGACATCAATTCACTGAATCCCTCAAACTGCAGAATCATTCTTTACTCTTGAGATAGTTTCGCTAAAGTCCCATCTGTTTTGACTGAAAACTGCATCAGAAAATATGAATTTGACTGACACATTCTCTGATGTTTCCTAGGTTCATTTTCTGTCATTCCTTAAAAACATATATTTCACTGTAGAATGCCATGTCATCTAAATATAAAATTAAGACACAACCATGATCTGATATCATCCCTGACCTTGTCAATATATGCTTATTTGGTGTTTTGTGTATGTTATACTAACTGTAACATAAAAGCCTAGCATTAAAAAATTTATCTTCATATATTTATGGAGCTATATGGTAAACTAGTGGGTTATTTTTTAGTTTCAAAATATGTGTTTTTTTCCAATCTATTTGTCCAAGTTATTATTGTAATAATGACATAATTTATGCAAATCTAAGCTGACAAATATAAGATGTTAGAGCGTCCATATTTTCTGGCACACCTACTATTAATGCTCAAGGTACTTTTGAAGTAGAAAGACAGTTGATGTGTTTTTTGAAAGTAATTATGGAGAGCATATTGTATTTGGAGGTTTCTGTTCTAAATTCTTTTTAAAGTGTATGTTTTTCTTTTTGTTTACAAAATAGATATAAAAATAGAAACATTTTTTCTAAGTTTTGAATATTATAACTTCACTTATAGAAAATAAAGCCATTATAAATGAAGATCATAAAGCAAAAATTATATTTGGCATCATTACTAACTAATTATGACATAAGTTGATTTGAAAATTGGATTTTAACTAAAATTTTAGGATTTGTCCTGATGGCCTTCATTTCTGCAGAGTTTTAGCCAGAAATTCACTTTTTTAACAAACTAGACTTTGTCAGGCTATTTGAATGATGAAAGAAGCATAAAGAGGAAAAGCAGTACAAAGAACAGGAGGAAGGGAAGAGGAGAAATGTGATAAAGAGGAGCAAGAGAAGAATATGAGCTTAAAATCTGACATATATGAAACAGAATGGGAGCCACATAATAAATATAAATTAGCTACAATTATTCACTTTTTATTAAGTAAAATTTCTCTTTTCATTGACTTCTAAATTAGTCAATTTGCTTAAATAACTTCTAATTAATTGTTACTAGTGATTCATTTGTGATTTGACTTACTTGAGCAATATTTTATTTCAGATGCTTCATCAGTTGTTTTAACAATGACTGATTTTACATTTGCAGGCAATATTATAGATAATTAAAATGCAAATAATTTAATCAACCAACTCTTAACAATAGTAAAGCAATAAAGTAGTACATTTGGGGACAATGATCCAAATAGTAGAGGTCTAAATTTGCCTTTAATTGATATTTGCAGACTTAAATGGGAATTGGTGTTCTGAACCAAAAGTAAAAACCTAAGTCCCCATTTTGACTGAATGGAACCCTCTTGGCCAACGGGATCCCAAAGAAATCTGAAAATCTAGTTCAGGCCATTACATGGAGAACAGACATGCCTTATTACACTAGCCTTCTTTTAGAGTTAAGGCACAATTCATCAGCAAAACATTAAACTAAATACTATAAAACTGATAAAACAGACTATTTATAGCAATAAAATACCCAATTCCAACCTGACTCTGATATACTATCACATCACAGATAGCAGGCCTCAAGAAAACCAAAGTGTTTTATCTTAAAATATGTTTTCTCTGATATATTTTGAAATGTCCCTGTAAAGCTGCCCTGGGGGGGGGGGAATTTGCATTCTGTAGAGAATCTCCTTTTCTTTTTATTTTCTTTTTTTCCCCCCGATCCAGAAAAGATTTAACTAAGAGTCTGACACCTTCTACGGTCTGATAAAATACATTTATCATCTATTCTCTCTGAAGCCCACTACAAGGAGGCTTCATCTATATAACAAGAACCTTGGCTTCCACAATCCTCCTTAAGTCAAGCATTTCTTTATGCTGACTTCAACTCTTCAAGCAAAGTTTACCTCTTTCAACCAATGGCTAATCAGGAAATCTTTAAATCCACCTGTGATCTGGAAGTCCCCTTTCTCCAAAGTGTCCTACTTATCTGGACTGAATCAACGTGTTCCTTACATATATCTATTTTAATATTTGCCTTTAACATCTGCTCCTTAAAATGTATAAAACCAAGCTGTCACCCAACTCTTGAGGCTGTGTCACAGGGCTTGGTGACTCACGTATGACTCAGAAACCTCTGCTGTAAAATATTCAAACAGGTTTGACTATTCTACAGTTTGGCTTTTTTCAAGAACAATGTTTTGTGAAACACTTTTTTTCATGAACAATATTTAAGATTTAAAAATACACCTGCATTTGGAAAACAGTTACTTATGGATCAGGATCAGCAACAAAGATTCAAACAAGAGTCCTGAGAAAACTATTTTGCCATGTTCCTTTATTCAAAGGTGTGAATTCAATGTTTCTCCTCTACATCATATTTATAAAAAAAGAATTGGACAATAAAGAATGTATGTGAGACTGTTTTTTAAATTCTACTTACACTTATACATATATCTGTGCTGAATTTTTTTCTCCGTGGCTCTGCTTGGAAAGTGGAGACCACCATTGAAATATGGCTAAAGTTAGTAAGGACCTTATTGGGGGAATTGGAGAGAGACAGCCAGCAATCAGCCGACCATCAGATGCATAAGTGAGGCAATGCTGCTATCATTCTACCACCAGCTGTTCCTCCAGATTTTCATAGCCATGTAAGAAAGCCTATTAGAAATCAACCAAGGTGTTCATGAACAGAATATATTAACATAGAAAAAAATCAAACAATTATGTAGAAAATGTGTTCAATACATTGCAAATTATATTAAACAGGAAAATCCCAGATGAGCATACCAAATAAATAAGAAAATATCCATAAACTCACTAGTAAATAGACTGCAAATTGCTATTGAATTATAGTGCTTTTTAATCTTCAATAGGGTTAAACCAAAAACATGTATACAACTCTGAATGAACCTTCACCCCATCCATGGTGCTTGATCCTCCTTTGCAGGCTCAGCAAACGTGTGCCTTTCTAGTCGTTTTCTACAGTATTTATGGCAGACTCTGAGATTATTGTACTTTACTCTGACTTCTTAATATATTCAGTGGATTCAGAAGACAAAGTTAGCATCCCACGTTAGTTTGTTATTTTACTAGAACTTTATTTTTACATTAAAAATATTATTTAATAATTATAATAAATAGATTTTAGGATCTTTTATTGTCAATGTTTGGTTTTACTCCATAGTAAGCAAAGAGTACAGCCTAGGGATATGTTTATTTATTTGTATATTTTCTAACCTTTAAAGTTTATTGATATTTTCTTCAGTAAAAAATGGAGTTAAATTTGCAAATGTTAGCAAATGTGATGTGGATATAAAATAATTTGTTTAAGTATAGTATTTCATGCATTTCTATGCGAAAATATTATTTCTTACTTCCATAGATTTTGGGGGTTTAGAATTTCATTCCTGCTAGTTTTGCTATTCAATTATATGCTTCACAGTATTAGCTCGTCCTGAAAAAAAAAGTTTCAACGTATATTGACTTAAAAAGAAATCAGACCTATTCTTCATTGATTTTCTTCGCAATCTGATAGCATGATTTAAAATATTTAAGTAGATTATAAAGCAGAAACAAAAAGATATATCTTCATGCAATCGAGACTGGAAAGTAAAGGGAAGGAGAAAGAGATAAAAAGAGATCAGTTAATGAATACAAAAATACAGTTGGATAAATGGAATACATTCTAGTGTTTGATAACACAGTAGGGTAATGAAATTAAGAAGAATTGATAGTATATTTCAAAATAACTAGAAGAGAAGATATGAAATGTTCTCAACATAAGGAAATGATAAATGTTTGTAGTAATGGATAACTCAATCACCCTGACTTAATCTTTACACATTGTATTCATATATAAAAATATAACCTGTACCCCATAAATATGTACAATTATATATACATAAAATAAAATACAAAAGTACAGAAAAAGACATTTAATTTTCACAACTAGTATAGGTTTCTCTATCGTGTCATTGGATAATGCTGTATGAATATAGAGTGCTCCCTTTGCCAGCACATATACACCACATTTGGATGTAAAATATTTGAGTTGAATCTAATGAATGAGCATTAATTAAACAGGAAAAGGTGCTACATAGGCATTCTAGGCAGAATAAATGATAACTAGAGAGAAAGAGAAAACTGCAAGGTGCATGGTGTCATTCATTATGTTTTGTGACATTAGTAAAATAATTGAAACTAAACTGGCTTATACAATAAGGAAAGCTATTGATTCTTTACATACCAAAGTTCATTGTTATGATTGGTCTCAGTTCTAATTAATTTAGTGTCATTTTTTTTTTTTTTACAACCACTTCCCGGGTTGAAGCAATTCTCCTGTCTCAGCCTCCCAGGGAGCTGGGATTACAGGCACCTGCCACCAAGCCCAGCTAATTTTTTGTATTTTTAGTAGAGACAGGTTTTCACTATGTCAGCTAGGCTGGTCTCGAACTCCTGACCTCATGATCTTCCTGCATCAGCCCCCAAAAGTGCTGGGATTACAGGCATGAGCCATCGTGCCCAGCTGAAAACAATTTTACACAGTACACTTCATTGTTAATTTTGTATTTTTTCTACTGAACAAAATTGAAATAATGAGTATTTAGTACCAAGGAAATCATAATGTTTTAATACAATATATTGTTTTTCATCACCTTATTGTATGTTGGTAAGCATCTGATTTTAAGCAGAGTAGTCATTAACTTTTAGCACTGGATAATGCAACAGTAATTTTTTTGTACGTATTATAAAGTCAAATCTGTGTGTTATGGAATTAGAATACCATTTTAACAATGATTCTGAAACTATTATCAATTAGATACATTCTTTAATAATCTTTAGATTTTAAAGGATATTGGTGAAATAGCCTTTATAAAGAAGAAGAAAATGTAAAGCAGGCTAGGGGGTTTTATTTCCCAACCTAGTATTCTAATTTTAAAATGTTTATTAATGTAGACTGTATAATATTGATTATGATCGGTGAAGATTGTACATTCTGAATGCTAAATTTTTATCAGTCCTCTCAGCATGCCTCACAGGTATTTAGTAGTAAACTGATCTTCTCCCTTATCTTTGATGACATGTATGATTTTTATTTGTTGAGAGTAATTTTTTAGGTATTCTACTTTTGATTATCTCACAGAAATGAAAGAACAAAAGTAACTGGAGATACCAAATGCAGCAATCTGTTGCTGACATATAAGCCTTAATGCAAAGTGGACAATATCCTTATCCTCTTAGTGCCAGATAAGAAAGGAACACTTTCTTGAAGTGAAAGCAAAGAAAAATGAGCATAAAATTGAAATAGTATTTAAATGTCATGAACCAGAATTATATGTAATCTGTGAGACATCAAGAGTTTGAAAGATATCAGTAAGGCAAAATATATAATGAAGTCTCAGTAGCAACTCAGAGCAAGGCTATTTCCAAAACTTAATGTAATTATTACATTGTCTCTTTGATTACATCTCTTTTGGCTGATAGATTTTGGAAAACTACACTTGTATTAGATTGCTGGCAATCTATTGATCACTTTGATGTGTTTTTAAATTAAAATTACTATGCACAAAGTAGTCATTGATTTGATGGTTGATGTTTTACTTTCTTTGTTCTATTGAGTGTTTCTAAAAGAAAATACATGTGCCTTGAGATGGCTTCAAAGATTATGCCAGATTATCATTCAGTTTCAAGTATATTCATGTCAATATTTGATTACTGAATATGACAGTTAGAAAAATAGAAAATATAGAAAATTAAATCTGAGAAAATAACCTGAAAAATTCTTCAAGTTTTCATGCAGAGCTACAATTAAATGAGCAGACAGTGGCATTTCTAGAGACACATTCCAGGATGAGTGTTTGATATAGTAGATTCATGTAGATGAAAAGAGTAGTAGCAGGTATGCAGCAGTGAGAAGCCCTAGGCAGTGCTACCCCTTGGGAGTCAAAATAAAGCTATAATTCTGAACCATTCTGAAGCCATGTTTTATCAACTGTGTAAAGGAGAGAAGATCCTCAAGACAATGATAACAGACTTGCTGCATCCGGTCATTAGTGGCAGTGCCCGTCATAATTTAATTCAAATAATAAAAAAATAGGATTAGTCTTGGTCTGAGAGTCCTGTAGGAACAATTTACACAAAATGCGTATGTAAGAAATGATTGTGTTCCAGAAACTGAAAATTACTCTGCATATTACAGGTATATTTGCTTTGTTTTCTCTTGAATAAGGTGTCTATATCATGTAGTGAGTGGGTTGTAACGCTATCTGTACAATTTCTGACAATTATTTCACCTCTCTGAACCTCATTTTTCTGAAAGAAAATAGGCTTTGGAGCTGAATATATCAGAATTTCAAATGAAGATGTTAACTTTACTTGTCTAATAGACTTATACAAGTCCTGTAAAAATCTCTAGATACAGTTGCCCTCATCTGAAAAAAATAGAACTATAGCATCTAGCTTTCAAGTATTTCAAATATGTAAATTATAGATATATGTGTTGTATTTGGTACTGTGAGTTCTTGATCCCGTATCGTTGAATCAGAGTTGGCTTCCAATTGCTCTAAACAATGGGTCATGGAGGATGGTTGCTGGATGAGCTCTGAGGCTGTCTCACAAAAGGCGTGTAGCTTTCACCCAGTTGTCTTGATATTCTCACTATCTCTAGGCTCCCTCGCTGGATATGGAATTTAAAGACTCAGAACACATGTTGTGGGACATCCAACCTAAATGGATTGGCTACACATTCCTTTCAGTCTAGAGTCCCACATGAACCAGTTTTTCAGCCTTCTCAGCCGAGATAGCAGACACATAATTGAAAGACCTATGTTTAAAGTAAATCCTCTAGTCTCAATGATTTCAGCCCTGAGCCATTCATTTCTTCCTAAGTGACATATGGATTTCATGAGCATAATAAAATGCACATTTTTTGTGCCACTAAGATGTTACTATATTAATAATTCATAGAGTTATTGTGAAATAGCAAATGTATAGAGAAGGTTTGACTAAATGAAAAATGCATTACGAATATTATAAAAATAAGATGTATAAAGTTATATGATTTCCTAAGCATGGTGGACAAAGAAGCATTTCCAAAAATATCTGAATTCTGTTTATTAATGACGAATTGAACCAGAGAGCCTATTTTAAATTTAGGAGACTTTAGCCTATGTCCTGTTATTATGAGCTTGATATTATAAGGCACGTAACATTCTCTTGTTCAAAGTGCTCATTAATGCCATTATCAGAAATAAATTCTAGACTAACTGTAGAATTAAACAATACAGAATATGTACTTTCTCAGAACTGGATTTCTCTTTTATTTTGAATGTCATTTATTTACATCCTTAAATGGAGGATAGGGGTAGAACTTAGCTCTAGTACTGAAAGCATGCCAATGTGTTGAAAATAAAATCCAAAAACTAATGCTCAGTAACAAATTGCATTCCACACTGAAAGTAAAGCTGTAAGGTATTCCAAGAGAGAGCTGAGATGCATATTATTCAAGTGTGCAAAATGACTTCTTCAGGACGATATTGTAAGAGTTGAATACTAAATTGGCCAAACTACAACAGGCAAATCGTATGTTAGATCAGAAGTAGACATTTTAGTTTCATGACTCATTGACTCAGAAAACTATCTTAAAGGTATTACGGAAGAAACAGAAAAAGAAGCAGAAGCACAATAAAAAATAGGCTATCTATCACCAACTGTGTCAGTACGGGTGAAAAAATAGTATGATTCATGGAATTGTAGAAATAGAGAATCCAATTTATCAGGAAAAACTTCTGGCACCTGGCATTTTTTGACACACAGGAAATTGCAATAACAACATTTTCTCCCTGAGTTAAGATCCCAGCATCTATGAAGGATAACATAGTGATCAAACATTAGACATAAAATACTTATGTGTTAAACTAATATTTTAAAGATGTTATAACTTTCTCACATAGTTATTTGTTATATAATAAATTTGATATTTAAACCACAGCATATCAAATAAACATGCAAATATAAATAACTCAAATTTGATAAAATAATGATCTAGTTTAGAATATGATTTTATAAATATGGTGTAGAGTGTTTCCTGGCTCAAATAAAAAAAGTATATCTGAATTACTTACCCTAATAACATATTTAATGTCTCATCATCATACCAATATACATCAAATACAAAATATATATATCGTGTGTATATATAACAAAACATTGTATAATATATATACCCTATATATATTCTATATATACATATATATATAGGGTATATATACAAAATGTAATATATATGTATAAGGTATATATACAAAAATATATACATATATAGGATATATATGCAAAAATATTTTTATATATATACAAATTCAAATATATATATAATGCACATTCACATCAACAAAGTTATAATGGTTTTCAAATTATTTTTAGACACAAGAACACTGAGGAAAAAACAAAAACAAACAACATTGCCTAATTTTGTGACAAAAAGAAAGCCTTGAGCTATAAATTCAGGATAAGCACATAAAATAGAAAACATCGAGTCAGCCCTATTTTTATTGATATTTTATTCCTTGTATCTTGAGAAAAGTATAGGAAATGTTTCAGGCCAGTTCAAAGAAGACTCAATTTAATACAGTAACAAATTCTAACACACTTCAAGCAATTATCTCATGATGTTTTTTTTTTTTTTTTCCCTCAGTGAAACTGAAACGCAAATATGCTAAGAGAGGGTAGAGATAATAGTACAATAACTCTGTGTTTGTGTGTGTTGGAAAAAGAATACATAAAACTATGCAGAGAGGTCATATTTTCAACTAGTGTGTAGGTAATTCAAAAAAGAATTAGGCATTGAAAATTATATGTCATTTATTTATTAAATATGAACATATAGTTAAGCAAATTTTTAAAGGATACTGACTCTACCATAATTATATAAACTACCATATGTACTTCTTCTGCCAAGGGTAAACCTTAATCCAGTAATCGAATGCAGTGCTTTAAAAAATTATTGTATGCAATTTGAACAGGAAAATTAAAAAATGTTTGCTCTTGGTATTTTTCTTGCTATACATTAAGATAAGAGTCAACAATTCTAAACACTGAGAATTAGACAAGGAAGATGATCACCCTCTTAATTATTAGGAGACTATAGTTTTCTAAGAACGAACACAACGGGATTCTCTGTACGAATTGCTGTAAGCATAATGTCACATAGCTGGAGAAAGGATTTAAATGTGCAGCTTAGGATGCTGTCACAATATATGAGTACATGTGGAATGAGAGAGACATTTTTATTTGTTGAAAAACAAATATGTTTTAGGCACTTTGCCTAAGAGGTAGGAGATAAAATATAATAAATCAGTTATTAAATTTCAATGTAATAACTGTTATTACAGATGTTGCAGAGATTCAAAAAGGCAAAGAATGAATATTGCACTCATTTTCAGCTGTCACAGAAAGTCTCCTAGAAGAATATAGATGACTGAATAGTTCCTAAAATGTCAGAAGTAGCTAGGTGAAGCAAATCTTGGGGCAGGACTTGAAGATAGTTTAAAACAAACTGATGAATCAGACAATTAAGAAATGGCACAGGAGATTTAAGAGCTGAAGATGAATGTCTGAGTGACATCAATGTAAGGGATAATTAAATAAAAATACACAGCAGAGTAATAAAAAACAGTAATATATGAAAAAATAAAATTATCCCAAAGGGGAGCAACAGAAGTAATAGTGGTTTGAAACATTAACGACACTTCAGTCAATGTAAAAGATAGAGCAAATAAGATAAGCACCGGGAATTGTCCACTTGTTTTGATAAATTGTGACCCACAGGTAATCTTACCAGAGATGTCTCAATGTTATCACATTAAATCAGACTTAAATGAAGCAATTGGCTTCCATAATATATTACAGGTAAGAAATTAATGGCAGAAAATATAGATCCATTTTTATTAAGGAAATAAAATCAGAGATACTACAGAAGATAGAGTTTTCTTTGCTTTTAAGAGGAATTATTTTGACATTATGAAAGATAAACTCTAGTATGGAAGGAGTAGTTGAAGAATTGAAGGATAAGAAGATCATTGATTTAAGCAGAGAGTTAACTCTGGTTATGAAGATGCATGCCTCTTCAGTGAAACAGAAGTAAAATGTAGAAGAAGACAGATACAGATTGTAGATGACAAGAAATAATGAGTATTACTAAGTCTTCACATTTTCTAAGTTGTAGGAGTTATAATAACCTTTATGATAGTCAAGAGACAAGAAATTAGTTTGAACACAAGACAAATGTTGGAATAACCAATGAATAGAATATGAGAGAGAACTGTATTTTATTATGTAGTAGGATTCCTGGGGCATTATTCAAGATTAGTTGTCCTTTGTCTAAAGATATTCAGCAGTTTAGGAATTATAACAGATGGGTCAGATGGTAGTACCTATTGAGGTTGTTTAAAAGAGGATTACTGAGTAGGTGGGTCACAACCAATTCTGCATTCCAAGAAGCACTCCTTTATGTAATGAGAATTTCTGAGGGCTCTAACCAAGGGTCACCTACTCATGATGTATTTAGAAAAATAATAGTATACTTATTGAAGGCTTTCTTGGAATTTAAAAAAGTAGTCAATAAGCTGAATCTTTTTAGTATGATTTCTGTGCCATTAAGCAGATGATATGAACAGTCTAGAAATATTCTAACGTTCAACCACATGCCGTAGTTGATTTAGAGGTATTAGAATCACATCTTACGATGATTAAATTCATCAAGATCTCTCCTTAATTATAATATAGCTTCTAATAAAACAATATGATAATTTTGGCTTTCTGCAGAAAAGAACAAGCAGTAACACAACTAATTGAGTATTCTGGGATGTTTACCATTTATAATATCCACCATAAATTAATTAATTAACCTTTGGTTTATTAATTGCTCCAATGAATGAATAAGCAGATTGATGCTATTTCTCAACAATTTGGTTTGTGTGAATACATTAAATGAAGTTTTCAAACTTGCAAATATGAAGACAACATTCTTTTACGTGTCTTTCTGTTTAATTGAAAATAAAATATAACATCTTAAAATGTGGAACTCTAAAATTAAAGTCCTATTAATTATTATAGTAGATAGAAAAGAAAATTGGACGGTAGCCAACAGCTGTCCTTTCTTCATAATAGTTAAGAATTTTTTAACCAAAAATATTATAATCATAACAGTGTAGTTTAATTCAAAGATATTTAACAGTTTAAAGTGATATTTTGTGATTGTGATAATAGAACAGGCCTCCAAATGATTCATGGACAATGCAGGTTTAATTGAATTGTTAGCTAGCTGTAATATGGCAAAATCCCAGTGTCTTGGCATAATATAAGTTTATTTGCTGTTCACACAAAATTCACTAAGTTCCCAGTTCCTAGTTCCTTTCCAGGGAAACTGCCTGTAGGTAGTCACTCTACAGTCTACTTATTTTCTACTTTTCTGATTTCGCTGTCATAACATCAAAACCACGTATATGATTACTACTTCTCAAGCAGTGAAAACCTACAGAATTACCCACCAGGTATCAAGGATTTGTACCTATAAATGACATTGACTAAAACAAGTTACATACACCAACTTCAATAAAGTGAGGAGGTGAAATTCTCCTATGTGTCCACAGAGAAGAGAACCGGAAATATCAGTGTGCAACAGTAATGTTCATCACGCATATATTCGTGACATAAATTCATTTGTTTGTTAATATTTTCATCTATTTCAAGATGATATTTACTTTTTGAAAATTAATTTTCACTGACCATCATTTTCTACAACGTTAAAGTTAAAATCATTTAGTTATTGAACTTTCCTTCCTTACAGCCTTTGTAATTCTTTCTCCATATCCCCAACTGTTTATTAATCTCTCTTTTCTGCATCAACTTTACTGTTTTGCTTTTCTATATTCCCTATAAGTCACTCCTTTTTCTTCCTAATTATTTTAATTCTTTCTGAGCTATTTTTGCCTCATTCTTTTATTTTCCCTACTTTATTTTTCTTAGCATAACTTTCAATAACAATTAATGTTTTAATAATTATTTTAATAACTTATTATACATGCTTAATAATGGTTCATTGACCACTAGAATTTATAGAATGTGTTATAAATTATCATAAATAGTGTCATTTTATCAAAAGAATATATATATACACACACATATATATGCAGATATATATAAGCAAAGATAAATTATATATTTTTATATTTATTGTAAAAGTTATCTTTCCAAGCAGAAGTAAGAATGTCAGTCTACCACAAAATATCAGAAATATTATCAACTTTTGTTAAGTAGAATTTCTCCCTTACAACATATAATAAATAAATTCCAAATGCATCAAAGATATACAGTATATCTAAAATTGGAAATTACCTTTAGAATATCATCATGAAACATACAAATGTGTGTGCATACACAAGAATAGGTATGTTTGTATGTCTGCAAATATATTTATATTAGTATTTATAATGTCAAACATTAGAGATTATATATTGTTAAATTTGGGAGATTTTCAAATAAATATGATATACCAATTCTATACAAAGGAAATCACATGAGCTTGTATATGTAAATAATATATCCTTAGGTTAATAGATGTATCAGGCATATATAGAAATACACATGCATATTTTCTATACATTTCATAGTGATTATCACTGATTTACAAAGTTAACCATCATTTTCACTTTCTTGTGAGTGTTATTCTATACTTTCCAAACTGGTAACAGGTTATTATATGAACAGTTTAGTGAATACAATTAATTTTCAATAAGGCGAAGTTCCTCACTAGGAACTTTGTTTCATAAGATATAAAGTATGTGACGTCAGAAAGAAAGCTGATAGTTTTTTGTTCTTGTTCAATGAAATACATATGCAGTCATAATCTACTGGTTTATTTTTATTTAAGCTTGGAAAAAATAGGAATCTAATACAAATAAAATCTGAATGTAGTAAAAAATCTAAATGTAGCATTACATTTGAAAATACATTTTAAAAATATAAAATGACTAATTAACACAACTCATACACATATACATTTCTTCAGGTCAATAATCCTGGATTAATTTTAGACTCATCTATTATTCCTCTTTTTTTCTGAAAGAATAATAATGAAAAATAAGAAATATCTATAAATCCAATATTAATGTTATTTCTGTAAAAAAATCTTATTTTCAGTTTAATCAGTTAGAAAAATGTGTCTACCCCTAACATCTGGCAATAGATTTTATCAAATAAATTCTATTGCAGAGAAAATAAAAGTCAAGATAAAATGCAAACAATTGATATTTAAAGACATTAGAAAGCAGCAGAGATTTAAGGGCTCAAGTTAATGGACACAAAGGCACTGAATTTAGGCAAACTGTCCTTTTTCCATTAACTTTTCCATTGACAAATTCCCACATTCTTAAATAGATTGAAGTCACGGGTTCCAGAATAAAGTGGTGCCTCAGAACATTCTGCAGTATGATGGAGTTGGTGACATATTTCTGGAGTTGTAGAATTTCCAATGCTGTCAGAGATTGAGAAGCAATCATTATCTTGAAGAAAATGTAACTAAAAAAAGTCAGTCCAATTTTTCCTTGAATGTATATTTTTTTTACTAATTGATAAAGAGCCATAATGTTAAAAGTAGAGCAGAAAGTATGTGGAAGGAAGCTAAAACAAATGAGTTTATTATTCACAATTGTTTATCAATAGTGAATAATATGGGGTTCAAAAAAATTATAGTTTATGTTTGCCAAAGAGAAAAGACTAACCCAACACTATAGACTTTCAGCATAAATTCCTGGTGAGTTAGACCCTAAGGTGTAATTCTCACTTAAGAGTGAAGAAAACATACACCCTTTATAAGATATGAAACTGAACAGTTTCTTTACTCCTTTCTATATCCTTACTTTTCAGTGTATGCTCCATGTAGACAGTTTATATGTCAGCTTTGTGTAATAGTCAAGTCTGACTCTCTCAGTTTTTTTCAGTGTAAGTACTTGGAAATTTTGGAATCATCTAAGTGCTCATTTGGATCAAGATAATCTACCCCTACACTAACTGCTTGCTAAAAGAATAGCAAATGCTCTCTGGAAGTGGATAACATTATTGAAGACCACTATGTATTTTCATACAAAATAAAGAGCATGTAATAATCAGAAATTTCAGGAAACAGAAACTGATGAGCAAAAACAAACTTGAACAACTAATGAACACCAACTCAGAAGTAATTCAGATGTTGAAGTTTTAAGACATCAATCTACAATAACATGTTTGTGGAAATGATTGCCAAGTTGGCAGTTACAGTAGATAACTTTATTCTATAAAATGAAGATAAAATAAATAGAAGTTGTAAAATTATAAATAAGAATAACAGTAAATTACAGATGGAATATGAATTACATAATAGACATACCAAAGGAGATGTTCCAGAACCTAGAAGAGAGTGAATTCTAATCTGAAGCACAAAGGAAATACAAACAATGGAAAATTCACAAGAACATTTAGGAGGTACTCAGGGCGGAGTAAAAAGATCTAATGTGCATGAATTAATAGTTCTAAAATAAAATGAGAGAATGAACAATCCTAGAAAAAATATAATACTAAAATTATTTTCTAAACTCAGAAGAAAGCGGAAAAGAGGAGACTAATAAAAGTATGATAAAATAGATAATAGTAATACAGTCAATTTATAAGGTAATACATCTATTCTTATATTAATATTTATGGTTATCAGATTGGGTAATTCAGCAAAACAAAGTTCTGGGTTGCTTACAAGAGAAACACTTTGTATATAGACACACAATTTTGGTAAAAGTAAAGAAAAATATAATGCATAATTACAGAAAAAATGGTGTAGCTATGGTAACACAAAGTAGTTATTAAGGCAAGTGTCATTAGTAGACATAAACAGAGACATTACACAATGACAAAGTAGTCATCTACAGTTAATATCAAAATTCTAAATAAGTGTTCAGTCAAATTTTGTTTCTGAAATAACAAGACAAAATTGTGGTAAAATAGATAAAACCACAATCGTGATGGGAAATGTTGATACTTATTTCTTAATCAGATGGATATAAAATGATAAGTATTTAGGGAACCTAAACAAAACACAAACAATTGAACACATTGATTATTGATTTTTACATATGTGATTTTAAAAGGATGTGGAAAACTTACTAAAATGGACTATTTGTTTGGTCATAAAGAAAGCCTCAAAAAGTTTCAAAGGTTTGAAATCATTAAGGGTATGATCTCTGAATTCAAAATAATTACTTTAGAGATCAATTAAATAATAAAAAGATAAATATAAATTTGCAACTATCTGTACAATTAGAAATACACTTATGAAAAGTCCAAGGATAAAGGAAATTAGAAAATATTTTTAAATAACATAAAAACATTTCATTGCAAAAATTAAGGAATAATTCTAAAGAACAAATTAGAGTAATATTTATAGCCTTAAAATAAATATATTAGAAAAAACAAAGTCTGAGATTGAATTATCAAAGTATATTTCTGAAGAAGTCAGAAAAACAAAATTAAACCTACAGAGAGTAGAAGGTAGAATATTTAAAAGATAATAACAGAAACAAAAGTAACTACATTAATCAACCAATTAACCAATTAATCAATACAACATAGAAGCAAAACAATAAAGGCAAAATGTTCCTCTTTAAGAAAAAGCCAAAAATTTTCATAATCCCATAGCAAATTTAATCAGCAAAAAGGATAGAGGGAACATAGGCTAGGATCAGACATGATAAAAAGAGGTCAAAAAGTGTTATAAAGTTAGTATGAGAACACTGAGAAGTAAATTGGATGAATTTAGATAAAATATGTACCTCCTTTACAAAACACAAATTTTAAATTATTATACAGAAGGCATAGAAAATTAGAATTGTCTTGTGCATATTAATAATACAAGAAATTAAATACACCAGGGAAGAATGGTTCCTTGAAATTTGTTTCATGTATCTCTAGTATATATTAGTCATTTATACAAATTCTTCAGAAAGAGACATAAAACAAACTTTTCAAGTTATCTCAAGCTTATTTCTGATAATCAAAACCTAATAGGAACATTACATTTAGGGAAAATTATAGACAAATATATCTGATAAATATTGGTGTAATAATTATAATCAAAATTTAGGCAAATTAAATCCAGCAGTAGTTTAAAATAATTATAAAACCATGAACAAAATTATTTATTCTATAAAAAATAATGTTGAATTTGGAAATCAGGAAATGTAATCTATTGTGTTAATGTAATGAAGAAAAATAGTACAATAACTTCAATAAATATTTAACAAATTGATAAAATCAAAAATTCATATATAATGAAAATGTCAGTGATTTAACTATAAATCAGTAGGATCTATATCATCATCAGCAGTTACGGTGTTAGAAGTAATGTCAATAGTAGCAACAATAATATGAGCAACAGTTCTAATTAATAATTCTCATAGTAGTAACAGCAATACTAATACCTTAAAATATTATTTATATATATATATATGCCTTCATTTCATTTTTCAAAAATGTTATATGTAAGTGTACAAAAATATTTATATGTGTTTAAAATAAACATAATCATCCTGAAATTACCCAGAAAATTAAAAAGTAGTTGTACAATCAATATATTGGCAATAACATGAGAAGCTCTTACATAGTTTTTGAAGTTGGCTTGTCATTAAATTTTGATCCAAGAAAAAATTAAATTTAAGCTTATAACTGAACAATTACCAAACAATTTATTACATATAAGTTCTATCTGTTGTTCCAAAGATACAAATTTCTTAGGGGCATTATATGTGAGAGAAATATTCCATAACAGTTTTCTTTCAGCAAAAATTGGGTAGCCAAGAAAACAATGAATAACAGCAACTGTAGAATAATAAGTGAGCATTTTCACAAAGTTCTTCCTATGGTCTGCTTAACACAACTAGAAGGCAATGTCCACTCATTAATTGTGAGATATTGATGAAATAGAAAAATCATTTTCTATCTTGCAGAAGTTAAAGAAGTCTCTGTTTCCAAATCTGATCTGGCTAAAATAACAAGGGAGGGAAAAAAATCAATGAATTCAAAACTACTTCTCAGTTTTTGTAGTTTTTATGATTGACAGTGTGTTAATTCATGTGGTGATTTTGTTATAATGCAAATTTCATTTCTGTTTCTAACATCCTCACATAATATTTCCTTGAGATTCTCAGTCTTCTTTACATACTCAGCTGAAATAAAATTACTAAATATTTTCCATAAAATTCTTTTTTTTTTTTTTTTTTTTTTTTTCTGAGTTTTACCCAGGCTGGAGTGCAATGGCGCGATCTCGGCTCACCGCAACCTCCGCCTCCTTGTTTCAGGCAATTCTCCTGCCTCAGCCTCCTGAGTANTTAGTAGAGACGGGGTTTCACCGTGTTGACCAGGATGGTCTCGATCTCTTGACCTTGTGATCCACCCGCCTCGGCCTCCCAAAGTGCTGGGATTACAGGCTTGAGCCACCGCGCCCGGCCCTCCATAAAATTCTTACTGAATTTCAGGTATTTGCTTTGTGTTACGTGGTGTCTTGTTTTATTTGGCTAACTTTGTAAATCTCTTTATTGTATAGTATTTTGTTCAGATAAGTGTTGATATGGTTTGGCTGTGTCCCTACCCAAATCTTATTTTGAATTATAGTTCCCATAATTCCCATATGTCGTGGGAGGGAGCTAGTGGGAGGTAATTGGATCATGGTTTATGAGTCTTTTCTGTTCTGTTCTCATGGTAGTGAATAAGTCTCAAAGTATCTGATGGTTTTATAGAGTCCCCTGCACAAGTCCTCTCTTGCCCGCCACCATGTAAAAAGTCATTTTGCTCTCCTTTTGTCTTCTGACATGATGATGAGGCCTCCCCAGCCATGTGGAACTGTGAGTCTATTAAACTGATTTTCCTTTATAAATTACCCAGTCTAAGGTATGTTTTTATTAGCAGCATGAAAATGAACTAATATAAGGGTGTAGAAAGGCCAAGAGAAAAAAAATTAAGGACATCAGAAAATTCATTGTGAGCCTTTTTCTGCAAGCACTTGCTATCAAGAGGAAGTGTGAAAATGCATAGTATATGCAAATTAAAGAATATGCATCGATGCAGTGGAAATAAGAAAAAGTTTGAAAAAGGAAAAACATTCAAGAAGATTATTTTTAAAATAATGATAAAATAATTTTGCTAATGAAAAGATGTTAAAATGCATTGGGATATTCAAATAAGACATTTTCCCATAATTCACTGTTTAAAATATTATATTGCATAAATATTTGGTAAATTTGTTAAAATACATTTTAGTTAATATTAGGGAAGAAAGTATTTGTCTATCGATTCATTTGTTTGCATCCGTTGATCCTTCCTGAACTATTTGGCTTAGACAAAAGTAAGTTTTTATAAAGATTTGAAAAAAAAAGACATCACAAAATAAATGTGCTCCTTTTTTCTCCAACATACACCACATATCAAATTTATTTTTACTCTCTCTTCAGTTATTAAGGTGATAAATACCAACTAAATGTTAAAAAATAGATTTTATGTGGTTTAGATGAGGGAATAAATTCTTAAACCTGGATGGGTTATATCAAACTTTAATAAAGAACTTGCTCTCTACTAGACTCATGGAAATTGAATAAAATTCTAGAATTTAAATGAAACATAGTCAATACATTAAAACAGTGAGATACATGAGAAATAAATGGAAAACACAAGATTTGAAAAAGCAGTATTTTCTTCAAAGTAGCTGGTAAGTTGCTAGCTTTAGTGTACATATTGTAGTAAAAAGAAATGAGCATAAAGAAAGTTTGATAAAACAACCATTTTAATCTGTAATAAAATAAAAAGGACATTTTATCTTCCAGTGGTAAAAGTGTCATGAATAATCATTGCTTTTGCCTACCTAATACTTTTTCACTTTATTTGGTAACAGTGACCTGATTTTTCCTTACAAAAATATTTTCTTGACCTCAGTCTCAAAGGACATAGTCCACCTTGATCATAGTGATTGACTAAAGTGTAAACCTGACCAAGTTGCTCATTTGGAGCTCGGAATTTTGCTCAAGCTAAATGTCATTATACAGTGAACACACATTTCAAAACACGATGTTATACATGACAAATATAAACAAGGTTTATTTGCAGATTAAAAAATAAAGCTAAGAATCTAAAAGAAACATGTCTCCCTTATAGTTACCAGAGGTCAACATTTTGGTAGTACCTCTTGGACAGAGAGAGAGAGAGAGAGAGAGGGAGGGAGAGGTTAAATAAATCACTTGTATCTAAAATAAAAGCTAAAAGAAATCACTTGGGTCAATATAATCCTTGATAATAAGAGATGCTGATAAAATACATTTATTTCTTTTAATATTAAGCCAAACTGAATTGATTTTATGTACCTAGAAACTTGGTGAGTTCTGATTTAAAAAGAAGAGAATAAATTCATTTAAATTCTGAAAGGATTTATTAAGAAAGCAATACATTTGAGTTAGAGGCAGTGGAACAAAAATATGAGCAGTGCAGATGAAGAGACAAAGAAAGGTCATAAAGATATATCATCTACCTTCTGATTTTAACTGACTTCAACATGGTTTAGTCTCCAGTGTATACTCACTTGACAGACATGGATGACAGAAATAATGAAGTTTTTGACTCCAGAGAATTTGGCTGTGTTTCCTATTACTTATTTTTCATGCCATGATTGCACTACCAGTATTTTGTTATAATATTAAATAAAATGCTGACCTTCTATATAGGAAAACTGGTTTTTTTTTAAAATTTGTATGTATGTATTTCTTCACTTTTATTTGAGGTTCAGGGATACATGTGCCAGTTTGGTATACAGGTAAGTTGCCAGTCATGGAAGTTTGGTGTACAGATTATTTCATCACACAGGTAATAAGCAAAATAATCAATAGGTAGTTTTTTGATCCTCACCCTCCTTCTACGCTGCACCCTCAAGTCAGCCCCAGTGTCTCCTGCTCTCTTTTTGTGTCCATATGCAGTCAGTTCAGCTACCACGTACAAGTGAAAACATGCAGTATTTGGTTTTCTGTTCCTGTGTTAGTCCCCTTGGGATAATAGCCTCCAGCTCCAGCCATGTTGCTCAAAAGGGTATAATATCATTCTTTTTTATGGCTGCATAGTATTGCACAGTATATATGTCCCTCATTTGCTTTACCAGTCTAGAGTTTATGGGTATTTAGTTTGATTCTATGTCTTTTCTGTTGTTTATAGAGTTGCAGTAAACATAAATGTGCATGTGTCTTTATGAATGATTTATATACCTTTGAGTATATACCCAGTAATGGGATTTCTGGATCAAATGGTAATTCTGTTTAAGTGCTTGGAGAAATCATAACATTGCTTTCCACAATGGATTAACTAATTTACATTTTCGCCAGCAGTGTATTCCCTTCTCTCCATAACTTTGGAATCATCTGTTTTTTATTTTGTCATTTTTAAGAGTCAGGCCAACTGATATGGGACAGTATGTCACTGTGGTTTTGATTTGCATTTCTCTAATGATTAGTGATGTTGAGCATTTTTTATATCCTGTTGATCACATGTAGGCCTTCTTTTGAAAAATGTCTGTTTATTTCCTTTGCCCACCTTTTAAGGTGGTTGTTTGTTGCTCGCTAATTTGTTTAAGTTCCTATAAATTAGGATTTTTTTGCCTTATATGTTTTATTTATTTATTTATTTATTTATTTATTTATTTATTTATTTATTTGCTTTTCCACAGGTTATTGGGATACAGGTTGTGTTTGGTTGCGTAAGTTCTTCAGTGGTGATTTGTGAGATTTTCGTGCACAAATTACCTGACCAATATACACTGCACCCTATTTGTAGTCTTTTTTTCCCTTGCCTCACTCCCACCCTTCCCCTCAAGTCCCCAAATTCCACTGTATCATTCTTCTGCCTTTGCATCCTCATAGCTTAGCTCCCACATATCACTGAGAACGTAAGATGTTTTGTTTTCCATTCCTGAGTTACCTCACTTAGAATAATAGTCTCCAATGTTATCCAGGCCACTGCAAATACTGTTAATTAGTTCCTTCTTATGGTTGAGTAGTATTCCATCATACACACACACACACACACACACACACACACAAACACACACACCTCACATATATCATATATATTATGTATATCTCACATATATCATATATTTAATATATATATATATATGTATGTATATGTATATGTATATGTATATGCACTGCACCACAGTTTCTTTATCCACTCATTGGTTGATGGACATTTGAGTTGATCTCACCATTTTGCAATTGCAAATTGTGCTGCTATAAACATTTATGTACAACTATCATTTTGGTATAGTGACTTCCTCTGGGTAGATACCCAGTAGCAGGATTGCTGGATCAAATAGTAGCTGTACTTTTATGATAACTATTTTAGGAATCCCCACATCGTTTTTCATAGTGATTGTATGAAGTTGTGGCAATTACAAATTAGTGTGGCTATGGACTGATATTCACTCTCCAAGGTGATCTGCTCTCTTTTCCATGTGATGAACATCATCCAGTGTTCATGTGAGCCATGTCTTTCTTGGTGACCTGACACCAGCAAACCATGCACTGGGTTGATATCCAGGAACAGCTGCTCCTAGTGGTGGGCATTATCATGCTCTTTATTCTCTTCCACTCAGTGGGACTCATCCCTGGATGTCATTTTGTTTTACAGACACCCTGTAAGCTATGACTCTGGGAATAGTAGTTAAAGTGCTGTTTTGGAAATAGGCAACTGATTGCCAAGGGTTCCAAAGAGAGTTAAAGGTGAAATGAAGGATACAGTGAGCAGAGAAAACTTCTGAAGTTTTACCTTAAGAGATAATATTGAAGCGAAGATGTCAAGGGAACGTATACATTTACTAGGTGAACTGGGATGGGTTTTTGAAATTATTTTTAGCAAATTAATCAAAAAATATATGTAAGGAAAACCATAATTCATTTAAAACATATATGTGGGAAACGATGATGTGGTAAGTTGGATCGTGAAAGCCTTAATCAATTAGGTCCATGCTTTTTACGTGTTAAGGTATTACATATCCTTACAGCTACCTGTTTACAATACCGATTTCCAAGATGCTAATGAGACTGTGTTGAAGCAATGCTTCTCTGGATTGTGTAAGGAATTTAGGTGTTTTCTATGTGCACTAGTAAATGTTTTACATTGTTTTGTTTTTCTTTGTTTTGAGAATAAAATGTATGATACAATAACTCCAGAATATGAAGAATACTTTATATGAGAAAAAAAATTGCCAGGCATGATGGCTCATGCCTGTAATATCAGCATTTCGGGAGGCTGAGGCTGGAGGACCACCTGAGGTCAAGAGTTGGAAACCATCCTGACCAACATGGTGAAACCCCATCTCCACTAAAAATACAAAAATTAGCTGGGCATGGTGGCGGGCACCTGTAATCTTAGCTACTGGGGAGGCTGAGGTGTGAGAATCACTTAAACCCAGAAGGCGAAAGTTGCAGTGAGTCAAGATCATGCCACTGCACTCCTGCCTGGTCAACAGAGGAGACTCTGTCTCAAAGAAAAGAAAAGGAAGAAGAAAACAATGATGTTACTGAAATACTGGGAAACAAATACATCATTGGTCAGATACTTTGTTAGTTCAGGCTATCATGATGTTAGCTGGAATACAAAAATTTGAGTGGACATAAAAATTTGGAAGTTAGAATGGCAGATAAATGAAAATAGTGTCAGAATAATAAATAATACCTCCTACATGGCTAGAGGTAAAATTACTGGTTTTTACCTTGAGTACAAAATTGTATACTCTAGAATTTTATTAGTTATAGAGGGGAAACTCCTGTGTTCCGTTTTATGCATGTCTTCTTTACGTTTCCTTTGTAACTTCTAAGTGGAAAAGCAAAGTCAGCAGCTAAATATATAGTTTTGAAATTCAGAGAGGTCTGAACAGAGATGCTGATTTTGTAATTATCTACATATAAGTTAGAAACACCGTGCTGGGAAAATAATGGGTTTCCTTTATGAGTAGGGAGCAGTGACAAGAGAAAGACAGTGTAGTAGAGGGGACCCAGGAAGGCCTAGCCAAATAAATGGGGAGAAGACCGCAAGTGATAGAAGTCACATAGACAGAATATGAGAAAAGGCAAAAAGAGGAGCATCATGAAAAATACTTTTCAGAGTCAGTGCTATAAACAGTATATGTGACTTAGAAATTTAGATGTCAATGTTTTTAATGTCTTCAGTGAGAATTTGAAGTGTGCTGTGAAGTGAATTTACTCTGTCGTCTTTCTATCTATGTATCTACCTATCAAGTGGGTGCAAAAGTAATTGCGGTTGTTGCCATTACTTTTCATGGCAAAAACTGCAACATCTCTCTCTCTCTCTCTCTCTCTCTCTCTCTCTCTCTCTCTCTCTCTCTCACACACACACACACACACACACACACACACACACACACACACACACACAGAGGTACATCTATATCTGTCATTTTTATGCTTAGGTTATAGCTTGAAATGCAGGTAAGATTGGTTATCTCAGAGATCCAGGTTGTTAGCTTTCTAGAAGCGATTACCTATTTCTATCTTACTCCACCAGTTGGATTAAAGTCTTCTCAGGAGAAAATATTGTAAAACATTGTATCTCTACTATGTCACTATCTGCCCCCTCCTCACAGAATCCTACATAGAATTGATGTTCACAGGTGTGGCCCACTTTCATTACTATGTACAGACAGTTTAAAGAAACTACAAAGTGACGCCATGATATTCTAATTAATAGTTTAATTTTTTTCATTGTTTTCAATCAATTATATGTCATTTATATTAAACAAATGATCTAAAGAACTCCACATATACTGATATATACACACATATATATGTATCTATATATTTATTTTTATGATACACACACATATATATTTTTTTAGTTGGCCTCTGCATTGGAAAAGAAAATAAAATTATTTATGTTAAACATATGTATTGCAAATGCAGAAAAATTTAGCTCAGGAACAAGAAAATCAGTAAGCACTAGCTTATTATTTCCTTTTTCTTTGCATTTTAATGTATTTACCAAATATTTTCTATGCATTTTTAATGTAAATTTAGGGTTAATTTTATTTTAAACTAATTATTTAATTCAGTTATCTTGCAAACTCTGCAGTGTAGCTATTATTGCCACAATCTGACAGAAAAGAAACAAAAATATGTTGAATAAATTTAAACCAGATGCCGCTTACTCATTCACCTTTGTTGCCTCCCTTCACAAATAATACAGTTTATTTGAAAATGGCATTCTTTTGGTCATGCATCTAACTTTCAGTTCTTATATTGCAATATCAACTTTTGAGCAGTTGAATATTTGGCTTTCTACAAATATGCAGATAATTTGCAAAAATAACATGCTAATTGTAAGAGTGTATCTACAGTGTATAGGGCATAGTGTATAGAATATAGTGTATTAGGGTGTAGTGTATAGGGTATAGTGTATAGGGTATAGTGTAGGGCATAGGGTATAAGGTGTAGTGTATAGGGTATATGGTATAGTGTATAGGGTGTAGTGTATAGGTACAGTATATAGGGTGTAGGATATAGAGTATAGTGTATAGGGTGTAGTGTATAGAGTACAGCGTATGGGGTGTGGGATATAGGGTATAGGGTGTAGTGTATAGGGTATAGGGTACAGTGTATAGGGTGTAGGATATAGAGTATAGTGTATAGGGTGTAGTGTATAGGGTACAGTGTATAGAGTGTAGGGTATAGGGTATAGGGTATATGGTATAGCATATAGGGTGTAGGTTATAGGGTGTAGTATATGGGGTGTAGTGTATCTGTACACTATCTATACACTATACCCTAAAGTATAATCAAACAAATATTTTATAAAGTATTACTACTAACTTTAAACGTATATTATTTAAGTAATCTATGTGATAGGTGGACTTAATAATTCTATACATCTCTCTCATTATTTAAATCATAACAATCTGCCATCATCCTGAATAGACAATTTGTCTCAATTTTATTTCTTTATATTGAGTTGCAGAAAAATAGCTCTAAGACAGATGGCTGTTCAAAGAAAGTGACAACTTGCATTCTATTTTGCATTCTCTTTTGAAAACAGTTTTACTTTTTGGCTTATGAAGCATATTGCAGACTTTCAGGCAATGGATAATTGCAAATTACTGGTAGCAGGTGCACAGACTACCGGTTTTATAATATATAAATACATTAAGAAAAATAGTGAATTTTTGCCGGGCGCGGTGGCTCAAGCCTGTAATCCCAGCACTTTGGGAGGCCGAGGTGGGTGGATCACGAGGTCAAGAGATCGAGACCATCCTGGTCAACACGGTGAAACCCCGTCTCTAC
>NW_016107348.1:9257855-9291153 GCF_001604975.1 Cebus imitator
AAAAAGAAAAAGAAATGCAAATAATAGACTAAAGCAAATTCTCAGTGATTTCATTATAATATTCAAAGTGAAATACCTATTTCAATTGGTGAAACTAGATTGTGATTGCTAGTATTCTATCTATGAATTCATTTATTTTGTTCCAACTTAATAAAGCATATCAAAATGCAAGTAGGAGAAATAATATTAGAGAGATAGCCAGGAATTTTACTTACTTTAACAGATCAGGTATTTTATTCAGTGTCAACATTTTGTTGTATTTGTTATAATTTTGTAGCAAAATTAAATATAATAGTAGTGCATCAAAATATCTTCACATTTAAAGGCATATTATAATGAGAACCTTTCTAATAAAAGATGATCCAAAACCTTCCTGGTAGATTACTCCCTTCCTGATTGACAGGTTATCACCCATTCTATTAGGCCTAATTTTATACCATCTAGCATTAATTTACTACTTTATTATATCTTCAAAATCCTTATTGGTAGTAAGCATGACAAGGACTTACTCTGTTTTGTTTCTGAAACACTTGCTGTTTTTACACTTTTTTTCCTGATAATAAAATTAATAATCTCTCTGTCAGGTTCTACACAAATATGTTGGTGCTTTAAATGGAATTATATTGAGGATGTAAATTAGTTACTACTAACACTCACCGAGGTAATTGTAATAGAGTTTTCACTATTATTTTGTTTTGTGTTCCCCCTTCCACATTTTTTTTTTTTTTTTAAGACAGACTCTTGTTGCTCAGGCTGGAGTGCAGTGGAGTACAATGGTGCAATCTTGGCTCACTGCAACCTCTGCCTCCTGGGTTCCAGTGATTTTCCTGTCTCAGCCTCCCAAGTAGCTGGAATTACAGGCATGTGTCACCATGTCAGGCTAATTTTGTATTTTTAATAGAGATGGGTTTCATCATATTGGCCAGGCTGTTCTTGAACTCCTGACCTTGTGATCTGTCTGCCTCCTCCTCTCAAAGTGTTGGGATTACAGGTGTGAGCCACTGCACCTGGCCCGGCTTCTCTTTTTATTCCAAAACAAAAAGAAAAAAAGAAATGGTTTATAGTGTCATAGACCATAAGGTGAGCATCCATTTCTGACTTTATTGCCTATTTTTCTCTCTTGTCCACTGTGTTCCCACCAAAGAGTCTCTTTGATGTAACTTTAACCTGTTATATGTCTGGAAAGTTTACCTCTGCCCCTAACAGTGAGAAACCCCTCTCCTCTGCTCCTAACAGTGTTTCCTTTGATAGTCTTACTCAATAATTTAGTTCAAATTTCACCTCTGCATGGATTGCGTGGTGACTGTCCTAAGCAGGTGATAAGAGAGAGAGACAACATGTATACATGCTTTGCATAACCTAATACCATGAGTGACATATCATCACTATTACCATCATCTCTTGGTTATACAGACTGAACATATTATCAGATGGAAGGAGCCTACAAAAGAATTTGAACGTAAATAAAAGCAAAATAGAAAAACAAATCTATATTTTTCACTTTTTGATTTTAGCTTCTGCCAAGTAACTTTTACTTATTTATATGCTTATTGCTCATCTCCTCCCACTGGAACAAAAGCTGTATGAGGGCAGCAATTTTAATTATTTTGTTCACTACTACATTTTCAGTTCTTAGAATTGCATCTGACAGATTGTGGGCACTTTAACTTTTGTTGCTAAATGGATGCATGAATGAATTAACATGATTTACTTTGTGTAAGAGGATCTATATATGATGATCTATGAAAGCGCTTTTCAAAGATAATTATTAAAATGCTTTTTAAAATTAAACTATCAATTATCTGTGATATAGCAAATATAAATAGATCTGAATTATATTGTCATTGTGATGTAAGAGTACCTTAAAACGTTTATATTAAACACACAATCATGAATTAGGTCTAGAACATTATATCCATTATATCTGTCTCTCTTCATATATATATATATATATATATATATATATATGGAGGTACATATATGTATATATATGGAGAGAGACAGACATATATATATGGATGTATATTGATCTAGAACATTATATCTGTCTATCTCCATATATATTAATAAAGCATCATTTGTACATCAGCATTTAAGACAAATTCTTATACAAATTATGATATTTAGTTGTTTGACTTCTTTCTGATTGAATGACAAAACTACCCCAATATACTACATGAAATATTTACAGAACATATCGTAAATCTAATCAGAACATCTATTTTCTTTTAACTCTAAATTTCTCTTATCTTTATTCTGTATGATATGTATGCCTTGTAGACATTTCTGTTCTCACCTGAGCATAAGGTTTCTAGCTATACTATTGAAAAAGTTATTGAATGAAATCTACATTTGATATCCACTCTCCAAGACATCCCCCACTGTTACTGGTGTTGTTTATGTTCAAATTCTTTTATAGGCTCCTCCCATATGATATGTTGAGTCTGTGTAACGAAGAAAAGGTGACAATGGTGATGATGTGTCACTCAGGATATTAGGTTATGCAAGGCATGCATATATTTTGTCTCTCTCGCTCTCTTATCACCTGCTTTTGATAGTCACCATGTCTTCCTTGGAGAGTCCCTCTTGGGGGATCAGAGTCCACCTACCAAGAGCCCAAGAGGAATCTAGACCTTCAGCTAACAGCTAAGTGAGTGAGTGGAAGGTAATTCTCCAGTCTCATTCAGGCCTTCAGATGCCTTAGTAAATAACTTAAGTAAGAACCATTCTGCTAAACTGCTAACTTCAAGATTGTATAAAATAATATTTTAAGCAACTAAATTTCAGTGATTTTTATACAACTATTGGTGTATGACTAACATACCATATTAGAGATCTAACATAATAGAGGGGTTCTTTCTATAATAGGTCAATGTTGAAAATAATGGGTTTCCAATGTTGCATATCATTGAAATCAAGATGTTTACATAGATTTTAAGTTTTTTACTGGTGAAAAACAATTACACTTATTTTGCTTCTACTTATATGATAAAAAATATATTTATTAGTAGAATTATAAACCTTGGAAAATTATTATTATAGTATTCTCCCTAGACCTGGGAGATACAGATGACAAAATCAAATCAGAAATACAGTCGATACAATATGCATGATTCCATATTTGTGGATTCACCTACTGGATGACGATTATTTTTATTCTCCAAATTTTTGCTCATGTCACTTCTGTGATAATTGAAGGCACAGAGTGGCAAATCATTTAAATCACCCTATGCATACATTGCCACATAAGTGGAACAAGGAAATACTCTGCTTTCTTGGATCAGCTCTCATACGAAAAACAGTGTCCTTTTGGTTGTATATTTAGTGTCACTCTTTGTGTAATTTTGTTTTGTTTTAGTAATTTCGCTATTTAAAATTGTTCCCACGTATAGCGCTGAAGAGCTGTCTAGTGTTTTAATCACAAGAGGCCTGTGATATGCCTTACAGAGAAAATATGTCTTGAAGTATATGTGTCTTCAAACAGAAACACACACAAAACCAGGGTATGTACTAACCAGTTAATAAAAATACTGTGACCAGAAGCTCAGGGTAAATTATTTCCTTGATATAAAATTGTAAAACTTTAAGAATTATAGTAGGAAATAAATGGTCTTTCGTAAGAATGAAGGGAACATTTTTTCTTATTATCTCTTATTTGTTCTTCGTACATTTGGCTGGTGCTTCTATTGTTTTTGTTTCCCAGAATCATCATAATCCCCTAATCTTTTCCTCAGTTAGCAATATAGAAAGGACTTTGGTTCCTTTATCTTTTCATCATGACAGATCTTCAGGAAGTATCGCTTGTCCTTATATTTTAAGGTTTTTTTCCCCCTTTTATTTTTTTCTGCTCCTTATCACATTTTAATGTAATGTTCTAGACCAGAATCAACTTAGGCTTTTTCTTCTCCTTGTAAGTTTCAAGTTTAATGAGTAATAAAAATTAAACTGATTTGTAGTACTAAGAAATCAAAATTAGGGCTTTTTGTAGAACCTATTTAATACTGATGAAAATCCACAAATCTTTGTTTAGTTGTGGGCATGGCAGGGAGGAGCATGAATAAGTGTGCCTGAGTACCCTAAGATAATTGCCTTTTTTTTTTTTTTTTTTTTTTTTTTTTTTTTTTTTTGAGACAGAGTCTCACTCTGTCGCCAGGGGCCAGGCTAGAGTGCAGTGGCAGGATGTTGATGACTCACTGCAACCTCTGCCTCCCGGGTTCAAGCAATTATCCTGCCTCAGCCTCCCGAGTAGCTGGGACTCCAGGTGTGCACCACCGTGCCCAGCTATTTTTTATATTTTTTAGTAAAGACAGGGTTTCACCTTGTTGGCCAGGATGATCTTGATCTCTTGACATCCTGATCTGTCCACCTTGGCCTCCCAAAGTGCTGAGATTACAGGCATGAGCCATCGTGCCCGACCAATAATTGTTTTTTTTTTTTTTAATTAATGTATTTAGTTGGTCAGCCAGTCAGTCATTGATTTTTTCATTCACAAATGTTCACTGCTAAAGAAATGAAAAATGACGTAAAATGTATAGTATTTATAAATATTGTGAATAACAATTTTAGTATTGTTAAAACTGATTCAGAGTTAATAGCCTAAAATGATGGTATTTTTCTGTCTTTTTCTAATGTTAGAAATATAATGTTTGCTTGTTCTGTAAAATAATATACTGTTGATTTTTTTTGGAAGAGAGATACTACTAGTCATCATGTGTCTTTCTTCTTATAAGTACTTGCATTATGATATTGAGATATGGTAGTATTCATACGATAACTGATAGACGTAAATAACTCTAACAGATTTACAAAGAAGGAGGAAGGCATTTAAAGGATTGTGACTATTCCCTGTATCAACCATTTTAAGCCGTATATTTATTTGTACTATGGCAATTACTGTTAAAAGTTCTTGTAGCAGCCAAGCATTCCAAATGTTCTCCATTATTTTTCCCCCCTGCAGTAAAGAGAAAGCATAGAAGATAAATAAGAAACAAGTTTAATTCCAGGTTGTTTATGGCATTTGGATCAATAACTAGCACTCAAGATAGAAAAATCAACTTTATAAAGCAGTCTTTCTGGCAAGATTTCATATTGCTCCTGAAAAATATTGTTTCTGATACATTAGGGATGTAATTAATAATAGCTGAAGGTTTCATATTTCAGAAAACCCCTATAGAATAGCAACAAAATTCTACAACGTATGTGTTTCAAATAGTGTAAGTGAATTTGGGAATGGCTATCAATAGGTTAGGATTTATCCTAGTGACTTTGGATAACATTGCAAATATCTATTCAAGGCAGACCCTGGTGTCAGTGTTTTATGAATTTAACTAGATAAGGTTGAAAAAGCTTATATGATTCCAGTAGTCACAGTAACAGACAGAGGTAAAACACAGAAATAAAAATAAACAACAACAAAAAACTAACCTTGTTAAATAAATAGCTTTTGTTTTGATGCTTACAGTTTTCTTGGTTCTGATCACTTTTTAAAAATTTGGAAAATCATTGTGATTTTCCATGTCCCATGCCCTAAATCAAAAAGGGTATTCTGTTAGTTATTTTATGTAAGGGACTAAATGTAAGTCAGTGGTCTTAGGTGTTATTCTTCTCAGAAATATTTGATAAGGTTAATATTTCCTTGAGAAATAACTAACAACTCCTGTTAAAAATACCAGCTTAGAATCAAAGAAATTAGAACTTTTTGTGGACAGTCATTATTGACAGCATGGCTGAAACTATGCCTACAAGAAAGCCATCCCAAAGAGTCATTAATGGAATACAACAATGACAAAAAGATTACACAGCATTTTAAAGTATAATTTTAATGTGTACAAGTGAAGTTTAGTTACATGAATATAGTGCACCAAGGTGACATCTCTGCCCTTAGTGCAACCATAACCTTAATACAATGGAACCCTACGTTGTGCTCATTAAATAATTTCTCACACCTTACCTCATCCCCAATCCTCCAGCCTTCTGAGTATCCAGTGTCTACTATTTCACACTCTATGTCCATGTGTATACATTATGTAACTTCCACTTATAAGTGAAAATGTGATATTTGATTTTCTGTTTCGGAATTGTTCCACTTAAGACAGTGTCTTACAATTCCATCCACGTTTTTATAAAAGACACTATTTCATTTTGTATAGCTGAATAATGGTCCACCATATCTATATAGATAGACAGACAGACAGATAGATAGATAGATAGATAGATTAGATATAGATATATAGATATATACACACACACACACATATATATATATAATTAATCAGTGATTTATTAATGGACACTTAGGTTGATGCCATATCTTTGCTATTATGAATATTGCTGCAATAAACATACTTGTCCAGGTATTGTCCAGGTATCATTTTGATAAAATGATTCCTTTTTCTTTGGATGGATACCAAGTACTGGAATTTATGGATCAAATGGGATAGTTCTAGTTTTAGTTCTTTAAAAAATCTCCATACTGTTTTCCGTAGAGTTTGTACTAATTTACATTCTCACCAACATTGTATGTGTCTTCCCTTTTTGCTGCATTCTCACCAATGCTTTTTATATTATCATATGTTTAATAACCGCCACTCTGACGGATGTACACTTATGTCTTATGGTGGTTTTAATTGTTATTTCTCTGAAGATTTGTAATGTTGAAGCATTCTTTTGGCTTGTTGGCCGTGTATGTCTTCTTTTGAGAAATGTCTATTCATGTCCTTTGCCTACTTTATAATGGAGATTTTCGTGGTTTGTTGTTGTTGCTGAGTTATTTAAACTTCTTGTAAAACCTAATGTCAGTTCCCTATTGGGTGCATAGCTTGCAAATATTTTCTCCCACTCTATATGTTATCTCTTCACTCTGTTGATAACTTCTGGAAATAATCACTGAAGGAATTACAACACAAAATTGAAGGCTTTAACAGTAGAACAGACCAAGTAGAAGAGAGACTCTCTGACCTTGAAGACAAGTCTTTTGAATTAAGCTAGTCAGATAAAAATAAAGAGAAAATAAAGAATTAATAAAGCATTCTAGAATTATGAGAACAGATAAAGCAACTGAACTTATAAATAATTCATATTTCTGAGGGAGAAGAAAAGGAAAAATTTAGAAAATATATATAAAGAAATAACTGATGAAAATATTTAGGCAGGAGATTTATGCATCCAGATACAAGAGGCCCATACTTTGCAAGATTATATCACGGTGACATACAATTATCAGATTATCTAAAGTCAACATGAGCCAAAAAATATAAATATCAACAAGAGAAAAGCAGTTTCTCATCAACAAACAAAACCACATAAGATTAACAACACATTTCTCAGCAGAAACCTTACAAGCCAGAATAGACTGGGATATTATTTTCAGATTGCTTAAAGAGAAAAAAAAAAAATCTATCAATCACAAACTTTATATCCTGACATAATAAGCTTCATAACTAAAGAATAATAAAGTCTTTTCCACACAAGAAAACATTGAGGGAGTTCTTCACCACTAAACAGTTCCTACCAGAAATGCTCAAAAGAGATCTAAACATAATAATGAATAATCAATATTTGCCGTCATAAAAACATGACGGTAGAAAGTTCACAGGTTTTATAAAACAATTTCACAAAGGATGAAGGGAAATAATTAAAATGGCAACAGTACAGAACTCCACCAAACTACACAGACAAACAGAGAAATTAGAAAAAGATACATGAAACAATTAATATAATGACAGGAACAAGACCTGCCATATCAAGATTGCATAGCATCTTAAAGGGAAAACAATTAACTGGTTGGTTGAAGTTACCTTGAATAATTGTGATGTGAATCTAAAGTACTTACTGTGTTTTCAAAGTTATGTTGTAGAGCCATTCTTTCCTGTCCACAATGACATTTCAAGGAGAGCCTATCACCTTTGAGTTGATGTCCATTTCTAAAAAAATTTTGGGCAAAGATTCAATCTTAAACTCAGTACAAATAGTTTTTTTTTCTCCCTTAATTGCCTCAAAACCTTATAATCAGGAGGGTTCATTTCCAGTTCTTTCACTGACCCTCCTTCTTTAGGACAAAACTCTTATGTAGCTAAGTGACAGCAGAATAGAGCAAGGTTTTAAGAAAATAATCCCATTGCTAGAAGTTATTTTCAGAAGTGTTGCCTATTAACAATAATTTTATTTTTTTTCTATAAATAAATCTATTTGACTACTGTCTTAACTCCTTCTCATTAATATGTCTAAAATAAAGCTGCTTTACTTGGCAATATCTCATCTGTACCTTCCCTATTCTATTCCCACATAAGCAATGGCCCCATCATCCATCCAGTTGATTAAGCTAGAAATCTCAGAATCTTGTTTGGTAACTTCCTCACCATTAACATCCGTCTAATATTTTATTGATTCCTTCACTTTTTATATACAAATATATTAACTCATTCTTTCATATCCACATTCGCACTGTCAAAGTTCTACTCTAAATCAATATTAAGTGTTATCTTAATTGGCTATAGTAGTAGAAACCTAGGCCTTCAAACTTCTCTTTCATAAGTGACATTTCTCACCAAAAAACAAGTGTTTTTTTGTAAAAAGTGATACACACACATATACACAGACACATACACACACATCATGTCATTTCTAGGTTTAAACTATTTCAGTCACATCCCTTCACTTAGCATAAAAAACCTCTGTGTTGTCTACTAGTATCAGGACTTGGCTTTTTTTTTTCTTCAAAAATTTTCTTTTTTTTTTTTTTTTATTGTGCTTTAGGTTCTGGGATACATGTGCAGATCATGCAGAGTTGTTGCATAGGTACTTACATGGCAAGGTCGTTGCTGCCTCCATCCCCTGGTCACCTATATCTGGCATTTCTCCCCATGTTATCCCTCTCCAACTTTTCTTGTAATTTAAATAGAACTATGTCTCAGGACAAGATTTTTTTTTTTAATGTGCCTTGCTTTTTTTATGTTTTGCATTTTATCTTAATTGTGAAAGTTGAAATGTTGTTCTCCAATCAAAGTATTTAATTAGAGTTAACGAGTATTATTCTGTTTTCTAGATTGAGATTGTCTTCATTCACTTAAAATTCTTAAATTTCAATTTTGTATTTATTTGTCATTTTTTAAATCTTCTATTCCCAATGGCTGGTGACTTTCACAATAAAAGTAGCAATATTTGTTAAAGTCATCTATACACTACTTTTAAGTAACTAGGGATGATTTGCCTTATTAGTCATTAAGTTATAACACATAAACCACCATATATGTATGTGTGCATGCATGGTATATGTTTATGATGTGCATACATATTTGTGTGTGTGTGTGTGTGTGTGTGTGTGTGTGTATGCAAAGTGATCAAGGCGGTCCCACAACTAACGGCAAAAAGTGTTCAGAATACTCAGGTGAAATTAAATGTATCTCTGCATTAAATTATTAAGTTGCTATCCTAAACTAGTAGGACAAAATGCAGAAAAATGTACTTGTAGCTTAGAAAGGGGATAATATTTTTGAAGCAATGCTGAAAGAATCAGTGCAATAAACATTAATTAGTATAATTACATCATAGTAAGTGTTAAGTTAAATGAAGAACACAATAGTTTTTAGCCAGAGAATATGTTAGGAAATGATACTGGAGTATCCAAAATCATCAAGGGAATAATGTTGGACGGTCAATAATAAAAAAACTTTTACATTTTAATCTAATCTGACAAATTTTAAAGCTGAATATTCATGTATTGGTAGGATTATAAGGAGAAATGACAATTGTGCTATTATTGGTCTTTTAAATTTGATTAGGTGTGGCTCTATTTTTAAAAGGTCTAGAAATGTCCAATGTTACAGTTATACATGGTAATGAATATATTATTGTGATGGAAAATTAAGTATTCACATAATATGTAATTTTGTTCCTGAGTAAGAACATGCATCCAAAAATATCTTACCATTCTCTTTGTACTAGTTATTAATACAATGATATTCATATCAATGTTATTAGCAATATCAAAAAGTCATCAGTTACCTGTATTTCCATCACTATAGGAGTTAAGTAGAATATACAGAATACTCAGGTGTTCAGAGTATTCTGTATGTTATGGAGAATGATGTAGCAGCAAGAACTAACACTTTATGTTAAATGTGGTTAGATGTAAGTATAGATTTAAAAACTAACCAAATTATACATCTGCTGGTAAATAGATTTAAAAAGTTTATGTTCACACAGTAGAACACTACCCCAAAATAAAATGGAATAAGTGCTGACGCACATCACAACGAAAGCCTACAATAACTGAAAAATCCAGACACATGTGACTGCATGTTATACAATTTAATGGGCTATGTTGAAATGATATAAAATTGTGGGTGATAAAACAGAAGTGCATGATAATCTGACCGCTACTGAGAGAGCATGCTGTAAGATCTTATCTCTGGGAGGGCTAGGAAAAAGTAAAGTATTGGTGATTTGTCTCTGATTTTTTTTAATGTCACTCATTGACAATTTCTATATTTCAGGTAAAATTTTATTGCACAATTGCTGATGCAAACATACATATCTGCAGAGTTGCAGAATATTGGCTCATTTTGATTTTAGGTAATGAGATGTAATTTATTCTCAACCTGGTATATTTTGGGTGCCTCCCATCTATCTCCAGAAGATAAGATATGCACAGGGAATAGGTACTGGTATCAATTACTGTCTTAAATGAATTAGAAAATGTGAAATCACCTCTTTGCACCTGTTCCAAAAATCTGTTCATTGTAGCTCTACAAAATTTTGAGCAGGGAGGGTCATAGAAAAATTTCAATGTGAGATATAGGTTATGTATTGGCTTATTTGTTCATGATTCTGTTAGTAGTTTTTGTCTTGATAGTTAAGTATCAACATCTAATAAGAAATCTTTTCTTCATATACACATGTATAAATGCCACACTTCTGAGCAAACTGCACTGAGGAGAGTGGTTGAACATATTCTGGATTGTAAAGCATGTTTATTTAAAAGAAATCCTTACAATTACCTGTATTAGTCATACCAATTTAGAAGTTACTTAGCTATTATAAACCATTCTACCTTTCAATTTAATGAACAACATCTTTGGAAAAAATAGACATGGTATATAGAATATATCCATTCAAATTTAAATTAATATTAATGAAATTAATACTTTTATTCAAATAGGAATGCATTCATGTATATGTCAAAATGTTTTTCTTGCTATCTCACATAATTTTATAGTCATATTTTGTCATTCTGAATATATACAAGATTAAATCTATAACTTGATTCATTTAGTATAGTTATTTTAGAACTTCAAAAATAGTGTGCTCTGACTTTGCTTTTGTTTGATATTTTATAAATTTATTTTTGTCAATCTTTGGAAATTTCCAGCCCTATGTTATTATTCTTTCTACAAAATATTTTTAAATTTGTTTTTTCTTTTATGAATCTGGCATACTAAAATTTGATATTTCAATCACCTGTTCCTTCCAGAAGAAAACAAGTAACTTAAAATCAAAACCTAATATTAAATGAAGACCAGAACATTACAAGAAAATAAGACTGCCTAGCCATATCCTTCATGAAAATTGATATGAAAATCCTTGATGAAATTTTGGCAAATTGAAGACAACAATGTACACAGAAAATCTCATCATTAAGTAGATCATTCTCAAAAATAAGTGATTCATTTGTCATTTAAAGAGAAAATCAAGTGATTACCTCAACAGATACAGAAAAATAATTTTGAAAAGTTTAACATCCATCTATGATGCATGAAAAACTTAAAGCCAACGTCTCTGTTTTATTAGGTATAGTAGCTTTATTTTCTAACATTTCAACTTGAAGATTCAGAGGGTACATGTACACATTTGTCATATATATGAGTAGGTTATGGGATGCTGAATTTTGGAGTATGGTTCCAGTCACTCACATAGTGAACATAGTATCCAATAGGTAGCTTTTCAATCGGGGTCTTATTCCCTGACTACCACCTCTAGCAGTCCACAGGATCTTTCTTCCCATATTTATATCCCTGTGTACTCAGTGTTTCACTCTCAGTCATAACTGAGAACATATCGTGTTTGGTGTCATCTTCCTGCATTACTTCACTTAGGATTATGGCCTCCAACTCCATCCATATTGTTGCAAAGGACATGAATTCATTTTTTTGTAATAGCTGCATGGTGTTCCATGTTATAGATGTACAATATTTTCTTTATCCAACTCACAATTGATGGGCACATACGTTGACTTCATTTCTTTGCTATTGTGAATAGTATTGCCATGAACATACAAGTGTATGTGTCTTTTTGAATTGAACAATTTATTTTCTTTTTGGTATATACTCAGTAATATGATTGCTGGGTTGAATAGTATCCCTGTTTTAAGTTCTCAGAGAAATTGCAGAACTGATTTCCACAGTAGCTGAACTAATTTACATTTCCTTCATCAATGTATATAAGTGTTCCTTTTTTCTAAAGACTCACCAGAATCTCTTATTTTATGATTTTTTTAATGCTTTAAATTCTGGGGTACATGTGCAGATCTTGCAGGATTGTTACATAGGTATTTACGGGCAGTGGTGGTTTACTGCCTCCATCCCCCCGTCACCTACATTAGGTATTTCTTCTAATGTTATCCCTCCCCAATCTCCCCATCCCCTGCTATCCGTCCCCTAGACCCCCATCCCCCAACAGAGCTCAGTGTGTGATGTTCCCCTCTTTGTGTCCATGTGTTCTCATTGTTCAACACCCACTTATGAGTGAGAGCATGAGGTGTTTCGTTTTCTGTTCTTGTGTCAGTTTGCTGAGAATGATGGTTTCCAGATTCATCCATGTCTCTGCAAAGGACATGAGCCCATCCTTTTTTATGGGATTTTAATTTTTTTATTTTTAAAAACAGATTTGTATTCTCTTGTATTAGTCACATTCATATCTTATAGATATTCCTGATTCATGAAATAATTACTCAGTTCTCCTTTAATGGCTAAGATAATCTGAATGTTTACTTGTTGTTATTGTTTATGCATATTATAACTTGAACCTGATTCATAGAAACTACTGTATAATAAAAAGATAAAATAGTGACACCTTTGTCCAATAAAATAATATAGAAAGTAGAAATGTGATTTTTAAAATCCATTATGTCAGAATGAAAAAAACTTGTGACAAGTAGTGAAATATTATGTCAGGAAGATAAGGGGAGATGGGTCAGTCATGGAAAGCCTTGTATGTCGTATTAAAGGCTTTGATTCTGTAAACTGCAATGACATTGGAAACCTATACCTATAGAAGTAAGAAGGTAAGATTTAACATAGCAAGACCACTCTGGATGCTATGGTAACAATAAAGAGTAGCAGAATAAAAGCAGGAAGACAATTATTTCCCTTTTGCTGAAATTCAGGGAGATGACAATAGCATGGGAAATAATGATGGCAATAGAATACAGTATTACAAAATGGTTTTGCCAAGGCCTACATTCTGAGCATATGCCAGAATAGAGCTATCACTGACTACAAACACAAAGCCTGTGTGAGAAATTGTATTGTTGTTTCTGTTTTGGTTTGGTTGTTTTGTTTTTGGCAATGACTAAAGGAGCATTTTGGATCTCACACTTGAACACGTAGCTTGGAGTTGACTTAAAAATTCAAGGCTGGGTGCGGTTGCTCACACCTGTAATTCCAGAACTTTGGGAGGCCAAGGTGGGCGGATCATGAGGTCAGGAGTTCAAGACCAGTCTAGCCAACATAGTGAAACCCCGTCTCAACTAAAAATACAAAAAATTAGCTCATTGTGGTGCCTGTAATCCCAGCTACTGAGGCAGGAGGCTGAGGCAGGAGAATCCCATGAACCCGGGAGGTGGAGGATACAGAGAGCTGAGAGCACTCCATTGTGCTCCAGCCTGGGGAACAGAGAAAGATTCCGTCTCAAAAAGAAAAAAGAAGGAAAGGAATTCAAGTAGATTTGCTGAATATGTTGTTGGATAAATGAGACTGGATTCAGGCAAGGGCATAAGTTGCAATACAAATTTTCAGAATCATGAAAATAAGATAACATTATATTTCTAGTCCTGTGACTGAATAAAATCACCTAAGGTATCAGTTTAGATTAACAAGTTGGTCAAGAAATAAACTCTGAAACACTTAAACATGAGAAAATGAAACACAAAATGACACTAAGAGAAAAAGGACAAAAAGTTGAAGGAAAAACAAGTGAATTTGTTGTCCTGAAACCTTTAACATAATTAAATACTGTGTCTAAATACATTTCAAATTGTTAAACACATTTTTGCAATAAAATTTTCTTTTTGTAATTAACAAATTTATTACAGAAAAATATGTGTAATACAAATTTGCCATATGAGCCATTTTAACTGTACAGTTCAGTAGTATTAAATAAAGATATAGTGGGTGCAGTCATCATTACCATCTATGTCCATAACAATTTTCATCTTGTAAGAATGAAATAATAACTACCCATTCCTCCCTTCTCTCCTGGCAAACTTGAATAGGCAAAAACAGAACTGAAAAAGAAAGATAAAGCTGGAGATTCTCACTTCCTGATTTCAAAAATTATCACACAGCTACAGCAATTAAAAGTGTGGTGCTTGTATAAATATAGATATACAAATTATTGGAATATAATAGCCAGAAATAAACTGTCATATATACTGCAAATTATTTTTGATAAAGTAGACAAGACCATTCAATGTGGAAAAGACAGTCTTCTCATTTAGTCATCATTTAAGTTGGACCCTTACCCTCATTATATTCAAAAATAAAGCAAAATGAATCAAAGATCTATATGTAAGATCTCAAACTACAAAATTTGTAGAAGACAGCATAGGGCAAAGTCATCATGATATTGGAGTTTGCAGTGATTTATTGAAAATGACATAAAACGCACAGTTAACAAAGGAATACACAGACAAATTAGACTTCATTAATCTTTTTATTTGTTCATTGAAAGACAATATGAAGATAAAAAGACAATTTACAGAAGGGAAAATATATTTGCAAGTCATATATAGAAGAATAAATATTCAGAATATACAGAGAACTCCTAAATCTCATCAATAGCAATAAAACAAAAATGGGCAGAAGGCTTGAATAAACATATCTCCAAAGAAGTTATACTAATAATAAATAAGTAGTTGAAAATAATTTCAGTATCATTAATTTTTGATAAAACTTTAAAAATATAAACTCAAGTAATTCATTTAGTAAAGAATATGTTACCATTCACCCTTTTCTTTATTTAAAATTTCATTTTTAGTTGTATTTTTTTCTAAAAGCTGAAAAAACCCTGAAAAAGTCAGATGCATCTCTGACTAATAAATCTGCCTAATAAATTATATTTTTATAATGTTAAATAAAGTCCATTGTTGCACATAATATTGTCAAATTGATGTCTGGTAATATATTACTGTTTAATCACTTAGTACTATAATTGTCGATGTTCCATCAATCTAGTATATATTTTGAAAGTAATAATGATGAAAAGTGTGCTAATAATTTTAAAATTTATGCTCCTGAATTCTCTAAAGTAAAAGGGATTTCATCAGTTATTTTTAATATTTTCCTTTTATGTATAAATAACAATCATTAAGTAATTTGGATTTTTGAAAAGTTTCCTTCTAATAAAATACAATTTAATTTATAATGACTATGATAACTATAGTGTTCCTTCTCCCATTCCTGGCATTAATTGAAGTGTTGCCAACTCTGAATAGAGGTCCTTTTAGTTTTTCTATAACATACTGTAACATGTTTTACAATTTATATCTTCAGCATTTTTTAATTGATTGATATACAAAAATGAATATTTTGTGATAAATAGGGTAAGTCTAATTTTTTCTTGTTTGTAACAAAATTTAACTGACTGAAATTAGTATGCAAGCCCCCTTTTAAAAGCTTAAGAAAATTTTAAAAATTCCAACATAATTCTGTCGTTCATCTATTCCCGTAACTGTAGAGCACTTACAGTTTTATGGTTAATTAATTTATGATAGTAATAAAGCTGTTTTAAGGCAAATCCTAATTTTAGTAGAAATAAATGCAAGATCAATAATCTTCAATGTAAGGAGTCTAACCTTGAGCAGGATACAGTATAAGCTTTCTAAACTTTTACTCAGATATAGCTAACATCCTTTAAGCAAATTTTAATGTTTTCATTTAGCAGCAAATATTAGAAAATTGAATGTTTATATTCATTTTATTAAATGTTGAACTTTTAAGTACCTATGTACCCTGTGTGACCAATAGTTACACAAACTTTGAATATGATATTTCAGGTTTTGGTATGGGTTTTTCAGCGTGAATATGATATTTCAGATTTTGGTATGGGTTTTTCAGCGATTATTGTGATTTCTTTTGTTGTATGTATGTGAAGCCCTATTTGGGAAATGAGTATTTTTAAGTACATGCTGATATTTTATAAACTATACTTAAATAAAGTAAGTTTCCATATATCAGCAAGCAGATACTTTGCTAGTGATGCAATGGTATAATAGAATTCAGAAATATAAATTGCTTTATATTTTTATTTATTTTCTCTCTGTCTTACCTACAAAAATATTATTTTAGATACAATAAAGAGAAAACTAGGGAGAATATAACCATTTGTTGTGCAACCATGAACCCTTTTTATTTACTTTAATGTAACATAGATATCACAAAGCAAGACACATGGAAGACAAAAATAGCAGAAAGCTATATTCTAAGAACAATGACTCACATTAGTCTCTTTCACAGACTAAAATATGGACAATAGCTGTATATCCCACATTGTGATGTCTTTTATTTACTTCATGAAAGCAGAAATATTTGCTAGAAATGAGAAGGTATGTCATACACAAAGAGATCTGGAGTTTCTTTTATCTGATGCGGTACTTTCTTTGGGAAAATAGGTTATTAGAAAATACATTTCTTTTTAAACTAAAAATAAAATTTTTATAAATTAATATCTGTTATTTCTCTATTTGGAAAAAGTGACTTTGGAATAAAGACTGGAAGAGGTTGGAGAAGTAGGTGGTGTGGGTCTTGGGTGAAGAGGCACTTCACTCACAGATAACATAAAATGCAAATTGTATAAAGTAGGTAATTATGTTGACATCCCTAAAGTCTTTGTTCATCAACAAATGTGATAAACAACATAGGTTCTCTCTAAGAAATAGTGATTTCTCATGCAAGAGCATTGCAAAATCAGGTGGAAAAAAGAATGTAAGTCATAAATTCACAAATTTGATAATACTGTAACAGAGAGGTAAATCTGCAGAATTTGTTCTTGCCATGATCAGATTTCTTCTTAGTGAAGAGAGATCATAGGCATTGATTCCATCTTAGTAAACAGAGATCATAGGCATTGATTCCACCTTAGTAAATAAATATTGTACACAATGAAAACAGATATTGATTTCATTGCAGTACACAGAGATTGTAGATCATTTCAGTTACATAAAAAGGAGGCTTGTGATTGAGATAAATATATCAATTAGGTGAAATAACCTCCCACATTATACCAAGTGGGGATGATGTTTTTCATAAAATTATTTTGCATTTATTTTTAAGGCTTCTTACAAAGCGGTACCCTATCTCTCATTTTCTTCACCTAAGGAGCAAGGGTTATTGACAAATAGAGTTTGTTAAAAACCCTTTGGAAGTTGCATTTTGTTAAAATGGGGAGTATGACTTCAATGGAGTATTTGGGGAGTGAGAAAGTCATCAATAAAACCTGTTCCACATTCCTTGAACATGCTGAAGGGAAAAACAAAAACTCTTGGAGATGAAAACTTTCCAAAATAGCTGCTTCTCTGAAAATGGTGTGGGGTTTAGATTTGGGACTGTCAAATCAAATCGCATTTCTTCTGTGAATATAAATCCACTTGAACATCGTGTTGTGTTTCACTTTGTTTCAGGAGCACTTTGACTTTTTTCATGCTGTTTTTAACATTTTAAAATTTCCTTTCTTGAATATGTGTGAGTTATGTCTCCTCTTCACTTGTATGATATAACATACTTTAGAACAGGAACTCGTGTGCTTATATCTGTGTTTTGCTTAGGACAAAGCAAAATATTTGCTTCATTTAACATCCATTAAATATTATTAATTGGCTTGGGTATATATATTTTTAATTTTTATACTTTAAGTTCTGGGATGCATGTGCAAAACGTGTAGGCTTGTTACATAGGTATACACGTGCCATGGTGATTTGCTGCACCCATCAACTGTCATCTGTATTAAGTATTTCTCCTAATGCTATTCCTCCCTTAACCCCCCTACCTTCTGACAGGTCCTGGTATGTGATGTTCCCCTTTCTGTGACCATGTTTTCTTATTGTTCAGTTCACACTTATGAGTGAGAACATGTGGTATTTGGTTTTCTGTTCCTGTGTTAGTTTGCTGAGAATGATGGTTTCCAGCTTCATCCATGTCCCTGCAAAAGGCATGAATTCATCATTTTGTGGCCAAAAAGCATATTAATTAAAAAACTCATCATCACTGGTCATTTAGAGAAATGCAAATCAAAATCACAATGAGATACCATCTCATGCCAGTTAGAATGCCGTTCATTAAAAAGGCAGGAAACAACAGATACTGGAGAGGATGTGGAGAAATAGGAACACTTTAGCACTGTTGGTGGGAGTGTAAATAAGCTCAACCATTGTGGAAGACAGTGTGGCAATTCTTTAAGGATTTAGAACCAGAAATACCATTTGACTCAGAAATCCCATTATTGGGTATATACCCAAAGGATTATAAATCATTCTACTATAAAGACACATGCACGCATATGTTTATTGCAGCACTGTTCACAATAGCGAAGACTTGGAATCAGTCCAAATGCCCAGCAATGTTAGACTAGAACAAAATATGGCACATATACACCATGGAGTACTATGCAGCGATATAATTTGTTTTTAAATGTGTTAAAGTCATTACATACTTAAAACTTTTTCTCTATTTATAATTAATCAGCAAATCACTCTGTAGTGTACACATGCCAATTTGCTTTTCATATTTCAAATTTGCTTAAGAAGAATCCTTGCACTTGTGTATAGAAACTTCTCTGACAGGGAATGTTAATATGAACAGAAGAAAATACAATTGACTCTTTTAAGTATCTAAAATTTGAGAAAGGCCTGTATGTTTCCACATTACTAAAGTATATTTCTCAATAGACAAAACCATTACAAAACTCAGAACATTATAATACATTATATCATGTGCAGATAATTTTAGAATTGCCTAGCAAACAACCGGCCTCAGGAATAAAGATGTTGCCATTAGCAGAGAAAATAGAGATAGTAATGACTGAATCCACTGCAATGGTCGAATTTCAACATAAGACCATGTGCATGTTGGAAAATATTTGATAACTGCTGCTTTGTTAGGGTGCTCAATGAGTAACCCACAGCAGCTATATAAGAATTATGTTTCTTGGCCAGGTGTGGTGGCTCATGACTGTAATCCCAGCACGTTGGAAGGCCGAGGCAGGAGGGTCACGAGCTCAGGAGATCGAGACCATCCTGGCCAAGATGGTGAAACCCCATCTCTACTAAAATACAAAAAATTAGCCGGGCATGGTGGTGCCTGCCTGCAGTCCTTGCTACTCTGGAGGTTGAGGCAGGAGACTCACTTGAACCCGGGAGGCAGAGATTGCAGTGAGCCAAGATTGTGACATTGCACACCAGCATGGGCGACAGAGCGAGACTCCATCTCAAAAAAACAAACAAACAAACAAAAAATTGAAGAATTGTGTTTCCCCTCTACTACTACCTTACTTTTAGTTTGTTGCCAAACATATGCTTGGCTAAGAAGTTGTGTATTTAATATTCAATAAATAAAGAACAACTTCTTACTCTCTCATTATGTAGAAGAAAGTAATGTCTATTATGTGACTCCAAGCATTTTAAAAATCCAGAAATAGAAAATAATTTAAGGTGTATAATCTGTATTTCAAAGCTGTAGGTGTTGAATACATGTATTCAGAAGTATTCTAATAAACAGTAGTAAGCCATCCTGATAAAAAATATCCTGTGATATCATACTGTGGTGCTATTATGTGATGATGTGGTTAATTATATGTATAATGTAATTTTCTATATATTATATACGGCACATATATTAATTTCATATGGTAAACATTGCCAAAATATTCTGATGTAAGGTGCAGAAAGCACCTCGTCATCTTTACTCATATTTCTTTAAACAAGGATTTATATGAAGATCTATTTACTTATAAAGACATTTATATACATTATGTACAATGTTGCTTGTTTATATTAAATCTAGTCTAGATGTAAAATTTGATTGTTGCGCTTGCTTTTCCTAGTAAAGCACTGTTTCTTAACGAAGTTGAAGCATGTGAGAATCAACTAGGAAGATTTTTTTCATAATGTACTGAATATAATGCCCACTTCCATTTTCCTATCTGGTGGTTGATAACCGTTCAGTTAAAGCTGTATGCATTAAAACATCTGAAAAGTGACTAGTGATATTCCTGATATCCTTACACATTGTCTACCTTTCCATTTGAGAAGCACTGCTGTAGGTTTTGATTCAATAATATCAGTATGTGCTTATAAATGTAATTAGAAATAATCTTCCCCTTACCCTCCAAGGTGCCCTGTATTCACATAGGTGTCCTGTGAAAAAAAAAAATGGCCAATGTAGAAACGGTCCTCTTATGTCATGTTCCCTTTTGCTCCTGCACTGCTGAACAGTTAAAAATCACGGATTCAATCTCCTGGAAATAATTATCTCAGCTCTTAGGGCTATCATAAGTAGACATTTAAGGGCTTTTCAAACTGAAATAAGACATTAAAATATTAAGATACATCTTGAAAGGTGAGCTAGTAACATTTAGGGTAATAATACATATATTATTTTAAAGTACAGCCAGGAAGTCTGAGTAAATTATCTGCTTATATACAAGCCAGAATGTCCTATCAAATGATATTAAATGATTCAATAAACTTCTGACAATTTCTCCTGTATCAGTAGTTTCCAGAGGATAGAATAATTTTTTTAAAGTTTTTCTATAGTTGGGATTTCATGCAAATATAAATACTGTAACTTCTCTGCCTTAATTTATATAAGGAATCCTAAAAACGCAAAATATACCCTCTTAACTAATATAGCAATCTATTTTGAGAATTAAATAATATAATGGTCTATAACCATAGTTCAAGTAAAATAATTGATTATTAATCTTATCTATCAATTTCTGTCAATGTTTGTTGCAAATGTCTGTCAAATTAATAGGCAGAGTAACATTGGCCATTGATCAAAATCCAGCAACATTAAGTTTTGAAAAGCACCAGCTTTGTGATCCTTTCTGTCTTCATGGGTTTTATTTTAATACTGTGCCTCTTCTAGGCCAGACACCTGCTTCTTTCATGTTTTCTCACTAAAATGCTAAATTGTATCTTCATTTATCTAAGTGATATAATTTCAATCGGAAGGATATGTAGTCATCAATGTGGGTTCCTTTTGAAGTTTGTTTATTTGAGAAATAACTTGGAGAAAAATGAAGATATTCTCTTGAAAAAATCATTTTGTGTATATCTAAAAAAAATCATTTTGTAGGAAGTGTTCCCTCATTTGTTTCCAAACACCAGAAATTAATAAATTATGATCTTTAAATCATATAGCTTGATAAAATTTTCCAGGACTTAGGTTATTGTCTAAATAGCTACCTTGTATATATGTCAACGTCTGTTTATTTTACAACTAAGGTTTTTTCTCTTTCCTTAGAGAGGGAACATACTAACCTTTTATAATGAAAATTTTATATTTGGCTGTAGCTGGTTCTCTCTTTTTCAAACAATCCTTTGCCTCTCTCTTTCTATCGCTTACATAATGTCAAAGATTAAATGATGAAAAATTAATTTAGTCATTACATATGCAGTATCTACTCCAGATAGTCAAAAATGTCTACCTGAAAAAGGTATATTAACTTCTGCTTCTCTTTTACATGTACAGAAATGTACATTTATGCTATAACTTTTAGGAAATATGATATAGAAATTATTTTGTTAAGTAAAGTTTATTTTAGTCCCTTTAACAATTTATTTGCCCATTTCCTCTTGTGAAGCATATTTTACAAATATAAAGAAAAGTTTCTAGATGCATTAAAAATGGACACCTAAGATTGGAGTCTGCCATATTCTGACATCAACCTTTACAGCTCTGTCAGCAAAATCATTGCTTGTAGACATTTTGCCATTCTGTTCTATGTGAGTTCTACATGAACTGCTGATATTTGAATAGACAGTTGTAAAGATTCTATTGAATCAGCTATCAATTTTCAATTAGATGTTTTAGTTACCAACAAAGTAAAAAACTTCCACATTTTTCCAAATTTTCCTTATTGTATGAGACACTAAACACATATATATTATCTATGTATCTATCATCTAGCTAACCATTGTCTATCTATCCATTTATTTAATCTATTCACTTTAAGTTCAGCACCAAAATTTGTAGTTCTAGTGATGCTATTAACTCAGCAACTTTTGCTGTTTAATTCCAGAGAAAAACACAAATTTTCAAAATTTGATGACGTCTGTACATCATATGAAGATTTAGTTTAGCCATTTTTGTCCTGGCATGTGACCCATCAGTAGTTATTATTAAATCAGCATTTTGAACTGGAAAGTCACATAAATTAACCTTGGTCCTAGTGACTTCTTTTACCATTGTTCAATCATTATTATATTAGATCAGGATCCGGTAAGACAATAGCAGGGTTTAGGAGTTCACATTTCTCAGGCACGATATTAGGACTGGATAATGAAGCTGTTGAAAGCCAGTCGGATGGGTAACTGAAGAATGCTGGGTTTTATGCCCTTGCAAAATAGCTGCCACAGCACGTGGGTTATGCAAACAAATAATGTGACCCAAAGTAAGATCTTGAGCCTTTCAGTAAGTGTGGCAGCTGCTGCCACAGCCCAGAGGCCTCCAGGCATTCCCTGTGCCAGAGCACCTGGAATTAATAAAAAATATGCTATTTGTCTATAGCTTAATTCCAACTTCTGAGTTAATGTTCCTCTACCAGCACCTTTATTTTCATGACAAAAGAATGTAAAAGGTTTTTCAAAATGTAAAATCCTCGAAGCTGAGGGAGAAGCTATTACCAGTTTAATTTCTTCAAATCCTTTTCAGATTCTAAGAATCAAATTACTAGTCTCCCAAACTGTTGATGTTTGTTGTTGTTGTTTTAAGCTTTTATTGTTATTTTTATGTGTTTGTTAGATTTTTAACAGGCCATATTGGCAAAAGCAGCTTACCCCTACATGTAACACGTTGGGTCTTCAGCCAAAAACAGACATCTAGGTATTTTACTTCAGTTCGCCAATAGCAATTTGTCTGGTGAAAACTTATTACCCTGCAAAGCAAGGAACTGAAATAAACCCAAAGCAGACTTCAGTCTCTGATGCTACCAGAAAGTAATTTATATATGGAATTATTATAAATCGCTCTAGTAAAACAAACTTCTTTATGTTTTCTGATAAATCACTGAAGAAAATAGTTTCGGAATCCTAAAACTTTTGAGAGATCCCTTGCCAAAAATAGCAGACTCCTTCATAATTAATGCAAATAAAAATTTGGAAATTTAGATTCATCTTCTAGAGAAGGAAGGAAGGAAGGAAGGGGAATCATAGTTTTATAAAGCAAAACTTTGCAGACAACAAGTAAAACAAGAACTCAGAATATTTGCAGGATTAAGAGATACAGGAGTTAAAAAAACAACAAATTTATTTTTCCTTGATCTTTAAATCTATATAGTGATCAAAGTGATCAAATATCCGTATTAATTTTAACTGGATGTACGGGAGTATTACGGAGTGAGTATACTTTTAAAAATTCTTGGTTTTCTCATTAGAATTGGCTTTGTTCCTTCTAATTGAGATCTTTTCAAAGGATATTGTTTAAAAAATGGCCATGGCTGGTATGTTTGATAAGCTATGTTATTGTTTCTGTATCTTGAAGTAAACCAGTATCGTTATTCTGTAGCAGAAAAGCAACTCAGGTTATTTCCGCCAGGTGCATCGTTTCAGCATGGCGTAAACCTGTAAACTCCCATTTTCTATCCTGTCTGTTTTCTTCCATAAGGCACAATGCAACTGAATAAGATGCCTCTTACTATATAGTAACCAAATTAGGTGACTTTTTTTTCTGAAAGAGGCCCATAGACACTCTTTTGTTGTATAGAATGGGGTAACATGAAATTGCTCAGCAGTTCTCCCTTCAGTGAGTTTATAGGAGAATCAAAATGAAGTAAGGAACATGTTTCACAATCATAGAACTGACTGTTGTGGAATGCTCAGAGGAGACATTAGTTAGGGCAAAAAAAAAAAAAAAAAAAAAAAAAAAAAAAAAAAAGGCTGATTCCAAATGCCAATATCCTGTATTTCTCTATCAAGACATAAAACGTGCAAAATTACTAAGGGAATTGCAGAGTAAGTAACACCAGTATCATCAGTTTACACTTAAAAATTCCCTTAGTTTGTTCATTTTAAACCATTTTTCAGTTGCTCCTTTGTTCCAGCAACTGCTATATCCTCCAGAATCACTTTCTGCAATATCTCTTCAACTGTCCTGGCTTCTTGAAATAAGGGCAGACAATTTCCCTTTTTCCTTTCCTCCTTTCATGGGTTGTCCAGAATACGAGTTATTTTCTTCAGTAAAAAAATTCTAACGGAGCAAATAAGAAAGCGGTTTTTAAATTCTTCTTCTCTCTTTATTCTTTCTGTCAATTATCTTAAAACTAAGCAGTGCTGGTAAGATTAACTACTAATGTGTTATTTTCATACCTATTCCTTAACTTGAGTTTAGATAGTCAGCAAGAGAGCAGAGACAAAGGTGGTTAAGGCCAAGAAGGCATTATTGATGTGTCCTTGGATCTATGCCAATACATTTTGAAGAAAACCTTGACAAACAGCCAATGGAAAGCAATTCGGGAACACACATGTCTCAGGGCAGTAAACTGCAACTTCTGTAATGGAAAGGCTTCAAGTATGTCTGTTAACAACACCTCTTTGTGAGTCCTTAACGCCCTTAGTTCTACCACAGTTGTAGGAGGATGGGGATGATGGACAGTTGATTTTATTTGGTCAGCAGATCTCTTAATGTGCAGGTCTCTTAATGTGTGATTTTTCTCATCCCAACAAACTCAATCCATCAAAAGAGAAGAATTTACTGCTTGCAGAATTCTACAAAACAGCACATATCCCCGTGCAGGGGACTGTAAAGTGAAAGCGCATTACGGCATACCTCTGCAAATTTCTGTGTTACAAGGACACCTTTAAATGAGTAGTATCAGCTGAGGAGGAAGGCAAGTTGGTTACAGGGAGGCTTGTGCAACTTCTTAAACTTCACTGGCAATCTGAATAGGAAGCTGGTCATCCATCTATGGAGACAAGAAACACGTACATCATATAGCACTTTGGTTCCCCATTCACTGTTGATACAGTTGGCTTGATACGATGGTTTTTACCTTTCTTCTAGTGACCCATGAAGCTATTCTCCATACTGTTGCTTTATGCAGAGACACGCTAGTTTACCAAGTTCTCAATTGTTTTATAATCATGTCTCTTTATCACATCTGCTTTTCTGCCTCTGCAGTGTGAATGGCAAAGGGCTCTTTGGAGGTTCATACCTGTGCTAAGACAAGAAGAAAACTGAGGGTTAGGCCATGAGATGCACAAATCTTTGACTTCAAACAGAGCAGATTATTCTTTACCAGCTCTGAATGTCGTGCTCTCATTCCTCTTTCCTGAGAAATCCACTGATAATGGGTCCCATACATCTAAAAGCATCACCCTCTCCTTCCCAGGAGTCATCTTGAGCCACGAGATGCAGGGGAAGCAAAGGGAGGAGGGACAGCAGAGAAAGATGAATAGTTCCATGAGAGATAAACTCCCTTTAATTCTTGCATTTCCTCTTTCATTGAAAAAAAAATATTTCCTTCTGGCTGTACACATCATTTTTATTCTTTTCTTCTTGGAATGATACTTATCCCATAAATACCAGTAAGTCATTTGATTTGAATTAATCCTCATTAAGAACCCCAGAGAATATGCTAGTTTTAATCCAAATTGAAAGTACCATGGTTGACCACTGCAAGAGTGGATTTTCATGTACCCATTCCAAATGTGACAGGGTAATATTAGCTTTTTTTGAGAAAGATCTGCCACCAACATTGCTGGCTTCCCACCTTTTTCCATCAAAGCCAACAGTGATCCAGATGAAATGTTAGAACCTCTATTACCTATACTTATTTGACTGCAAAAATCCTGCATTTGGGGAGAATGCTTCTTCTGCCCAGTATTGCAGAAGAGTGGCAAGTAGGAGGGAGATTTTACGTAATTCAGGGTCTCCCACCTGACTGCGTGTCTAAAGAGTTTCACTCAATTCAGGAACTGTCCAACTTCCTGTCTTTATCATGAGACATCTTGAGGAAATGTAATTTTAAAAGATTCTCTTCTCAACCCAGAAAATACCTCTCCACAGAAGTATAAGAGAAAGAAAACATTTTGTGAATAAGCTTTAAACTAGAATTTGAAGTGCATCACAGGCGATCTTCTGAGGAGATTGTAAAGAACAACAACAAAGAAAACCTTACCATTTTATATTGCAAAACATATGCAATGAATTCTTACTTTATACATGTATTTAAGATAAATAACAACTGGTGCTCAAGAAACAGGACTTAAAAACACAATTTGTCATAAATATTTCATCCTAGATACACCTGGTAATTGGAATAGCTATGTGTGTTTGCTAATTGCCTTTATCAAAGGAAATCGAGGCCGCTGCAGAGGCTCATGCCTGTAATCCCAGGACTTTGGGAGGCCAAGGCAGGCGGATCACTTGAGCCGGAGTTTAAGATCAGCCTGGGCAATGTTGCAAAACCAGGTCCTTACAAAAATTTAAAAATAAAAAACAAAAAAATAATAAGCTGGGTGTGGTGGTGCATGCCTATGGTCTCAGCTACTCGGGAGGCTGAGGTGGGATGTCACCTAAGCCCGGGAACCAGAGAAACTCTGTCTCAAAAAAAAAAAAAAAAAGGGAAAGGAAAGTTCTTATATCCTCATGAGGAAATAGGTTTGCAACTTGAATTTGGATGAAAGCTGAAGTTAGGCGCTTAATCACCCTTGGAAACTGAGATACAAAAGTTCTATACTCTTTTGTTGCAATACAATAAGAAAACTCTTAGGTCCTTGAGAAAAAGATTCCTGTGATGTAAACTGACAAGAGACTTATTTTGCTTTTTAAGAAGTTCAGCTAGATCTCAAAGGGTCAGAGAAAAAAATAACAACTTATCTAAAAGAAATATTTTAAAGAAAAAGTGGTAGGGGAAAGTCACTCCTTCTAGAGCCAAGGATATTAATTAATTATCATTACTTTTCAGATTTTTACTTACCCTTTCTCTGTCTTTGTATAATTAGATACATCCAAGCCCATATACTCATATGAATTTGCCCATGAAGAAAGAAAATAATTAAATAATTATTGATACTTTTGTTCACAAGTTTACTCTTTGTTTGGGAGAAAAAAAGGTTATTTATTACTTTGGTTATTGGTGAAAATTAATATAAATGGCTTGTTATACTAGGTATAATAATTACAGAGAAATGCTAATTTGTGCATTATTTCTAGGGTAATAAGTATAAAATTATATTTAAAAGTATAGTTCCTTCAAACAGTAAATTTAATATGAAATATACAGTTTCATATTTAAAGCCATAATTAAAATTTTCTAGTTACTTATTTGAATACTTATATGTCTGTGTATGTCTAAATGCATACACATGAACATGTAATAACATACTTTTCTGTTGATATATGGATAAAGTAGAAAAGGTGAAATTAAAATTTTCCTCTAATTATTTTATTTTGATTATAAAATTATTTTAAATTTAAGTAATTTATTTTATTCCCAGATTAGGAGCGGTTCCTTTTGACCTAGAATTTTGTGTTAACTCTCAGTGCTTTTTTGGCATACTATCAAATAATTTTGAAAAGATTGCTTAGTTTTGGAAAAAAAAATTTATAATCATTGCTGTTTATTAGTATGTGCTTTTGCAATATTGCCTATACTTACATCTTATTTTAGATATTGCTGTATTATACTGTATAGACTTTTTCATTAGTAACTACAACTTTAGCCTGGTTCACTGCTCTCACCTTCTAGCTGACATTTATTAAAGTCCTTATTCATCAATTTAGCCTGGCTTTTCTCAGTTGCAAGCCAGGGTAGAGACTTCCTCCACAAAGCCACTTTACCCAAGTCCAAATGCTGTAAGTTTTTTCTAACCACCCCTGACCACAAAATCTCACACTTTCTCATGGCGCATGTTCTTTTTCATTGAAACAAGTAGCAAATCCAGTTTTCATCAATTATGGGTGTATTCCTGGTAGTCTTTGGCTAGACAGCTTTGAAAGAAATCAGAAGAAAATGGAAGGCTAACTATAAAGTATGGACGTCAAAGAAATGACCACTGAAGTTACATAGTCAAGGAGGATATCCTGCAAAACCAAGGCGAAATCAAGTGTGTTCATAAAAATGAAACCAAGAGAATATGCCACTGTCAAAATCCTCATTAAAAGGAACCTGTAAAGAGAGTAATCACATGATGCTAAGGTAAAGAAAAGAGTAACTTGTTAATACAGTTCCCAATTTAAATCAATAATAATTACATTATTGTTATATTAATATATTACTAATAATAAAATTATTTTAAAATAACTGTAATCTCCAAGTCATTTTCACACTCTGATTAAAAATGTAGTAATTGAATATGACATTCTTTGAAAATATAATTTATGAAAGGTAGGGGCAATAGAGTTTAAGGTTAAGGAAATGTATTTTCTGCAGGCAGTATTTATGGTAAATGTTTACATTTTTACACTATTCTGAGCTATATAAGGATTCCTTCCTACTAAGGCTACAACTTATATTCCATTATTTTAAGATCTTTTTTGCCTTATTATGCATTTTCTTGCCTTCTTTTCCTATTATAAATTTAATTTAATTTAGATTTTTACTTAATGCACAATAGCTAGTTAGTTTCAGGCATCTTTACAGCTATGTAATGTGGGCCAATTTATTTAGCTTCCTTACATTAAGATTTGAGATAATAATATGTTTCTGAGAAGATAACAAAGATAATGAAAAAAATTGCGTAAATAATTTACAAGAGTTCCTGAAATAGAAATGGTGTGTTGTGAGTATGAGTTCTTTAACTTCCCTTTCCCATTGCTTCACTCCTTATTTCTACATCATATACATAAACTTCTTTATGGAGAGGCCCTTAGAGTATACAACTGTATTTCAAAATTCTAGCCCATATAGCTACTAAGGTAGAGGTTCAAAACCTCAGTTTTCATACATAAGTCTGAAATTTAAGAAATAATACTTATTTCTTAAATACACAAAAAACGATGAGTTAGTGTCCTTTGTAGGGACATGGATGAATCTGGAAACCATCATTCTCAGCAAACTGACACAAGAATAGAAAATCAAACACTGCATGTTCTCACTCATAGGAGGGTACTGAACAATGAGAACACGTAGACACCCCAGAACATCACACACTGGGGTCTGTTGGGGGGGTGACTAGGGGAGGAACAGTGGGGGTTAGGGAGATTGGGGAGAGATAACATGGGGAGAAATGCCAGATATAGGTGATGGGGGATGGAGGCAGCAAACCTCATTGCCATGTATGTACCTATGCAACAATCCTGCATGACCTGCACATGTACCCAAGAACCTAAAGTATAATAATATACATATAAATATATAAAGAAAAAGAAAATATTATCAACTTTACTATCCAACCCATTAATAAAATGTTTTTATTTAAAATACTACCTCAATATTGATATAAGTATGATTTTCACATAAGGCATTTCTTCTTAGACTGTGGTGGCAGTTTATATCACCAGTAAAAACAAAACATTTGCAATATAATCAGGGACAGAGTGACATTGTTAAAATAAGAATCCCCAGGAAGGTCCTTTCTTCATTATTTGCAAACTAGAAACCTGGGAATTTGTACCTGCATGCACAAATGCCATTCTTAGGATGTAGATTCCTTTTTTTCCTTACTCCTCACTGCAAACCTACTCCACAGTTGCCACGTTGTTATCTTTTGTCTTTCTAGCAGAAGAGGGTGGGTTTCAGCAATCAACTGAAAAGGGACATGAATGTCAAAGAACAGAATGAAAATGTATTTTTGAGTTTCAGGATTTTAGAAAAGTTTGTTGTTAAGACCCCATACAATAAATGTCAAGGATTGTTTTCCATCTGCTCAGAAAGAGAGACAATGTGCTAGGATAAGAAAGTGTTTTTCCTCAGTCCTTTAGAGTCTACCAGAAAGCCACTTAGCATAGGAATTAGGCTAAAACTTATACAAGAATTCAACCCCATTGATAGACCTTACATGGTCACGATTTCAATATTCAGAAAGAATAATCTAGTGTATTATAAATAGGATACATATTTAGAAAAGTTTGAATTTGGATAAATCTCCATGCATTAAATATCAGTAGAAAGAATAAAATATGAACTATCAGAAATACTGCAGAACAAGAAACAGCATCAGCCTAATTACATGAGTGAAGCATAAAATGTCTGCAAGTTATTTAGCCATGTGAAATACAAATTGATACATTTATTGCCTCATTTAAAATTGAAAATCACTCCACAGACTAGGTGCTTTGATTATCCCAATTTTACATATTAAGTATAATTATTAAATAACTTACTAAGGATTTCACGCACAGGATCTGGTATTAAAATCCAGATAACATAAATTCAAAGTCAGTCCTGCATATAGTTACAATTTCAAGATTTTTTTTGACATTATTTCCATCAACATTTTTGACTGGAAGATATTGCATTCTTATAATTACATTCTTAGAGAACTGTGTGAAAGAAGTCAGCAAAAGAACTGGTAACATTGACTAATTCATCATATATTTATTAGGCAGGTGTTATATGCCAGTATAACAAATCCTCATCCCTATATGAGAGGTTTGTCTTCATAGTTAGAGTAATAGGCAATTGCTATAATCAAAATTACTGCATTCTAGTAATATATGTTAAGAGTTATACGTAATATTAGATAATTAGCACCTTAAGAGCTTCATGTCACAGTCAATATAGCTTAAATAGGAGAGTCTAGAGTGAAGGTTTAGAATGGATCCAAATTTTGTCAAGAATAGATCTTCCATAAGTAGGGATACCTTATTTAAGAAAAATATACTATTGTGCATATAAAATTAAGTTCCAAAGTATGTATTTATTTCCAATTAGAAAAGATAAAATCACAACAAATTGTAAATTTGGCAAATATTAAAATCATTGCCACAAGCAAAAATAACTTTAATCTGTCATCTTCCTGAAATATCTCTTCAATGTAGATCCTTCATTTTTTTGTTAAATATTGTTTGATTGTCTTTCCTATGAAAATGCTTTTGTAAGACAATTTTTATACAGGCAATATTAAGTTGTCAGTCTTCTATATGTCTGGTTATATATTATTATTATATGAAGAATAATTTGTTGACTTTCACAAATAGCTTTTGTTGATGTAAGTTTTTAATATTATTGCTAAACTATGAAACATTTCTATCAATTTTTTGTTTTTTAATTTTCAGCTGTTACAGAAAAAGATAGAGTAAGTACAGTGAATTTACTCTAAAAGGTCTATGCCTTAAACACACAGGAATTCTGATAAAGTTTTTTACAATTTTCTATCAAAAAAGAACAAAATAGATACTATTTATATGTATAATTACATGCATTTCATAATTTAGATTTTTCTGTTTTGATTTCAATTTTGGCTAAACATTGATGAGAAGTGAATATGGTGGGGCATGGTGGCTCACACCTGTAATCCCAACACTTTTGGAGGCTGAAGAGGGCAGATCACAAGATCAGGAGTTCGAGACTAGCCTGGCCAACATAGTGAAACACTGTCTCTACTAAAAGTACAAAAATTAGCCAGGCATGGTAGTGTGCGTCTGTAGGCCCAGCTACTCCAGAGGCTGAGGCAGGAGAATCGCTTGAACCTGGGAGGCAGAGGTTGTGGTGAGCCAAGATCAAACCACTGTATTACAGCCTGGACAACATAGCAAGATTCTGTCTCAAAAAGAAACAAAAAAGGAAGATTGGGAAAATTTTCCACATACTGCTTTCTCACAAACAAATACTTTTTATCAAGTTAATTCTCTATCTTCCCCATATCCAGTGTTAGGTACCATAAAGCATATACATATACTGTGCTAAAACCTTTTATGATACAGAAAATTAACACCAAATGACACATCACACTAGGTGTTATGGGGTGTCATGAGACCGATTTAAGCCCAGGAGAGTTAGCAATAATTTAACTTTTCATAGAGAGACTACAAAATATATTAAACCACAGTAAATAAATATGTACATTTATGGATTTTATATATACATATATATAAAATATGTGTGTATGTGTGAGTGTGCGTGTGTAGAGAGATAGATATCCTGACATTCAAATTTACCAGAACTGATTCCAAACTTTCCTAAGGACCTTCCTTTAAGAGCATCATAGAGGTGAGGGTGAATTAGAAAGCAAAGAAATGCTAATCAGTTTTACTAAAAGTATATTACTTTTGTAGGTTCTACAAAAACATATAAACATATGAACATTTTGCTAAGGTCCCTCCAGTAGGATGGGCTCTGAGCAAGTGTGTGAGGTTAGAAAACAGTCCCCACAAAACCACCTTCACTTCTGACACCAACTAGAGTTTGTTGGTCCCAAAGGCTACCCTCACTTCTGAATCCAATAATAAGTTTATGGGTCTTCAAGACAACTCTTAGCTTCAATAATTTAGTAGAAAGACTCACAAAGCTCACTGAAAGCTGTTAAACTCAGTTATGGTTTATTACATGAGAGAACAGACACTAAAATTAGTGAATGGAAGAAACAGCTGGGGCAGAGCTCAGGAAAGCTACATTTTTGGAGCTTCCAGTTGCCTCGCCCGGTGTAGTCATACATAGCAGTAACTTTGCTGGCAACAACATGCGACAATTTTCAGGCCGACCCAGTAGAGGTTACCTGAGGCTTGGTTCCAGAGCCATTCGTGAAGTTCTGTCATATAGAAGTACCTGACTCTCCACATAGCTGTTGTAAGTCTCCAGCTCTTCCAGATTCATTAAATCTCAGGTGACGCAAAGAATCACAAGTCACATTGTTAGACTCTCTGTCTTTAACCCAAAACTCTCAGGTTAAAGAGACTTTTTTTTTTTAATTGTTTTGTTTCTCTTT
>NW_016107348.1:9291163-9304357 GCF_001604975.1 Cebus imitator
ATTGCATTTTAGGTTTTGGGGTACATGTGAAGAACATGCAAGATAGTTGCATAGGTACACACGTGGCAGTGTGATTTGCTGCCTTCCTCCCCTTCACCTATATCTGGCATTTCTCCTCATGCTCTCTCTCCCCAACTCCCCACCCCCTGCTGTCCCTCCCCTATTTCCCCCCGACAGACCGCAGTGTGTGATGCTCCCCTCCTTGTGTCCATGTGTTCTCATTGTTCAACACCCGCCTATGAGTGAGAACAATATGACAGAGGCTTAGAGATTGCCTTCCGGGAACCAAGTACAAAGACTAGACCTCTCTTTGGGCAAGGTTACATTTCTTACTACATAAAGTGATGAAGCTCTATCGGTTTCACATTAAATCTGCTACTAGTAACATTCTAAGTGATTAATAATGTCTTTGGAATAAATGAATCCTTTCTGTGCTTGCCTATACCTTTTGAGCCTTGGAAAAATCTATGTTGAAAATGAAAATCTACATTATCTGTGATATAGAATAGCATATCTCTTTATATAAAATAAAGTGAATTGAAGATATGGTGGGATATCTTAGTCATTAAAAAAGCTTCATGTAAATCTATTGATAGTCTGGCATTTGTGTATAAAAACAACATTAAGTGGATCATAGTCAATGTCCATTTTAATATATCAAATGTATTATTTACGAATGGTACCAAAGTAGGTGGTTAAATATTCATAATCATAATTCAATTATAAATTACCTTATATATAGTATTTCAATTCTTTTTTACAAAATAGCCTACTCTACAAAAACAAATTTTAAGTGGTTTTGGCCCTTTAAATGAATGTTTTTATTCCCATTAATATTGCACAGTGTCGGGAATAGTTCTGATGTTTGCTAAGTATTAATAGCAAGAACCTAAAAGCGATTAATAAAAGAAACATAATAAATAACTTTGAAATGAAGGGCCTGTTAGAATAAGTGATCCATATCTACTCAACCAATCAGACAAAATAAATTGTATCGGTAGCTGTTTTTATTTGAAATAAATATAGAATAAAACTGATCATTTTATGTCAAAATATGACTTATTGAAAGAACGTGAATTACCATGAGTCTGAAGATCTTTGTTTGGAAAGTGGGTAGTGACAAATGGAGGCTATTCATCCAGAATCATAGCTGAATCATATGTGTGGTATCCACATGCCACTAGAGAAAAAGTCAGTATGGAAGAAGTATCCTATAAATAAATAAATAATGATTTATTTTTATTTAAAGGGACATGTAAAATTATAATTATAATATTATACAATTATATGGACTCCCCAATGTCCATATGATAGCCATTTGTACAGTTTATGAACTCAACGTTGATGACTTAGGGAAAATTTCCTACACTGTGATGCTATCACACAGAAAAGCATAGGTGAAATGATAGAACTATTTTGAACTGATGCGTAGTCTCTATTTCATCTACCATGGTCAAAATTTTCCCAACGCTGTGCAAATGTATCTTGTGACAAGACTTTCAAGATAATTGTGATCTCTGAAAGGCAGAAGAAAACTCAATCTAATTTTGTGCTATTGGATAGAAGAAGTTGATGTGGAGGTGGGGGTTTGGGTTGAGTAGACACACTTTCAATTCAATCGGTACATGCCAATGAGTGATGTTATAGTATTAATAAAATAACAAATTATCTTTAAAAAGAGCAAGAACATAGAAGATATGAATATTATGTTCTAGTAGCAAAATCTACACTAAGGAATTAATATACATTATTTTCATCAGTCATATATCTATCATTATTTTTCCAGTATTAATCCAGAAGGAATACCTGAACATATGCTAAAGACATCATCTAAATTCTAAAAAGGAATACAATTATAAGTAAATAATGAGGAATAAAAAACATATTTCTATATTTAAAATTAAAATGTGCCTAACTTGGGCATGTGCACACAAACACAGGTATTTCTGAAGGCATCAAATTGAAAAGTGGAAAAAATTTAGGATTTAACAAAAACAAAATATGACATATGGAAGGTACTTTAAACCATTATCTAGAGAGAAATTCATCATCGTAAAAGGATAGAGTAAAAGAAGACTGAAAAATTAATGACCTAAACATCTTAATTCATGAAATTAGAAAAGAAAAATGGCATGAATCTAAAGAATTTGATGAATAGATATAATAAATATGATAATATTTATTATGGAAAAAATCAGGTAAACAAAGATTAGCAAATCCAGAATTTTTCTTGGAAAATATTAAGAAAACACAATTTTTTTTTCCTCAAATATGCTTCACATTAGAATCAAGTGGGAAGCTCTTCAAAACATCTTATGTCCAGGTCATATTCTATAACAATCAAATCAGAATGTCTGAAGGATAGACCCAGCCCTCAAAATTATTCGCATCTTCCCAAATGATTCCAATAAGCAGTCAAATTTGAAAAACATGTAAATGGACAAAATTCCAGATTTGATATTCAAAGTAAAAGAGAACTAACAATGAGAGAGAGATGATGGAATGATGGAATGTAAAGAAAGAAAAAGCAGAGTTCCAGAGCTATGCACGATTGCAGTAATTGAAATTTATAAGCTGTCTTTTAAATAAGTTAATAGAAGTTTTGAATTTATTAATTAATATAAATAATGATATAACAATTTAAATTATTCGTGTATTAAAAAAACTGGATTATTTTAAAGGTGTCTTCTACAGGGTCTTTAAAAAATATAGGAAACCCCAAGAAAGAAAGAAAGAAGAGAGGAGGGACAGGATAAAATGAGAGGCAGGGAAAGGAAATGTCTACAATTTACTTTTTGTTCAGATTTAAATGTTAATAAGAAAATCAGTCAAGGATAGCACAATAAAGAAAAATAAAAAAAATTTTAACAACATACATTAAATAGCACAAAATAAAATGTCAATAAAACAAATAATTACAATTTTTCTCAAAAGGCAAAAGAAGATTAAAGTAAAATTTATTAATATGGTACAACAGGTGATGGGAATGGCGAGCTATTTTCTAGATGGATACTAGAAATTATATGTTTAGTCACATGGAAGAATAATATAAATTTAAAATACATTTGTCTGTTCTTCCATGTGACTAAACACAACTTACTAGACTATTAGACCTAACTCTGTCAATAAATGCATCCATGTGAATTATTAATAATTCTAGAATTTGTCTTTAGTAGGTTTAGTAGGAGTTTAGAATTTCTATATTTCATTAACTGCAAGTAGAATATTAAATACATTTCCTGTTTTACCCAGAAATCTGGTTGTTCAGTAAGGCATTCATTCATAGTTGGTTTATATAAAGAAAAACAATACACTCTTTTAAAATACTTAAATTTATTAAAATATTTTAAACTGATTACTCTAATTCAAAAAAATCTTTATTCATAGCTTAAATGAACAAAGCAATTTGCTAGCCCCTAAACAAAGCACAAAGATGAGCAAAAAGACTCCAGTCCTCAGGACATGATATATCCTGCAGGAAGGAGAAGAGACATGTGAATACCTAATTGGAAGAAGGAGTAAAAACTGTTTTCAGAGAACTGAAAGTGCTCCTGGAGCCTATGTAATATTCTTTGTTTGGAGACACCTTTTCATGGAGAAGGTGTCTTTGACATGGTCCTTTAAATATGACATCTAAAAGTCTGATTCATGCACAAATTTCATGAAAACACCTACACTGTAACACGTTTGTCTATAAAAATTATTTTGTTTTGTACATGAACACATTTATTTAGTGAACTTGATATACTGGAAATACTTTGTCCAAGACCCTTTTACTCACTAAAGAATATCTTTAAATCTTACTAAAAAGTTATTCATAATAAGTATGTTACTTATTAGGGATGGTATATCTACAACCATCAGTTAATCATGGAAAATAAACTTACATATGTTTAGATGGTTTTATAAGTCAGAAAGTTGAATTACACCCATTTAAATTATTTTTAAATAGAATGTAGCTATATTTTCAAATCAGTCTCATATTTTAATAGTAGATTGGCTTGGTTTCATTATGTCTAAAGATTTCTTTATATATAAAAATATGATGCATTTAAAGAGGATGATGAATTTAACATATTCTTCACAATGCATTTTACACTTGCTACAGATATACTAATGTTTCGGGACCTATTCTAGAACACCTTTGAAGAGACAATTTGAAATACTGCTTTTATTAATATTCTGTGAGTCTTTGAGAGTGTATGCAGAAACTTAAAAATTTGAGTTGGTTACCCCGAAGGAAGAGCAGATGTTTTGACATATGTCGAGATGAATACTCTGAACTCAAATCTCCTTCTGCAAAACTTTTTGTGCTAACGTATGGTAGACAATGAATCTTAAAAATCATTGGCTATGGACTTGACAGAAAAATGGGATTAGTTAAGATTTATTTACAGAGATTAACCAAATTGAGCATAGAAACGAATGGAATTGGCTATATTCCTCTAATTTTCAAATGACTGGCAAAAATTCTTTCAATCTTTCCAAAAATTTTTTTAAACTCACTGAATTTTACATGCAAGATAACATTTCTAAACACATTCTCTATCTGCCTTTGTTAAATAATGTAGAACACTTTTCTTGCCTATAACATCATTAACAGTTCTAAGAATATAAATTTGTAGTTCCCAAATTGTAGGGAAAATGCTCAAATTTGAATAATTTTACTCACTTTTCTTCATTATCATAAAAAATTATGGATTCAGAACATAACAATATCCACATTTAAATGGAATCAAACACAATCATATCCTTTCTATATTGCTGATGATAATTACATATGAAAATATCTCTCCATTTTTGTAGATTTACATTTATGTAATTTAAAGGTTTAAAATAAGAAGTGTATATTTGTCAGCTATTATTTTAACAAGCTCAAACTTATATAGAACAAATGTGCATTTAACAAGATGTAAGGCATGCTTTTTATTTTCTTTCCTGGAGATATGTCATGGGTCTATGGAAAAAATAGAAATCCTAATCATTCTTTCCTCTTTTTAAATGATACTTTTTTTCCTTTCTTTTTTCTTTTTCTTTTTTTAAAACCTATTTTACACGAAATATGTTTTGGAAAGCATTAGAAACCCAGGATTTGTTTTCAAAACCCTCTACAGGAATACTTCAAATTTAACTAATAATAATTTCAACAATGGATGATAGATAATAGATTCCCTGTATATTTAAGAAGAGAAATTACAAGTAAAACGTTGATAATTAGCACTATTTGCCTCATGTACTTATATGAGAAAGTGTCCTTAATAATAGAAACCAGTTTAGTATGAATCATAATGGAGTTAAATTATCCAAATATTTGCATGGTCGCAGAATTAATCTTTTGTAGGTACACTTAACACCTTAATTCTATTTTTCTCTGCAAAGCATTGAAAATGTCACTCTCGTTTGGAATTAAGTATTTTTTAACTTTTAAGTTTAGAGGTACATGTTTAGGTTTGTTACATAGGTAAATGTGTATCATGGGGTCATTGTACACATTATTTCATCACCCAGCTTTAAGCCTAGTATCCCTAGATCTTCTCCCTCCTGTCACCTACCACCTTCTAATAGACCCTAGTGTATGTTGTTCCCCTCTATGTGTCCATGTGTTCACATCATTTACTTCTCACTTCTAAGTGAGAACATGTAGTATTTAGTTTTCTGTTCCAGTATTGGTTTGCTAATAATAATGGCCTTCTGATCATCAAAGAAATGCAAATCAAAGATTAACACCATCTCACACCAGTCAGAGTGGTTATTACTAACCCCTCCACAAAACAACAGATGCTGGCAAAGGTTGTGGACAAAAAGGAATGCTTATACACTGTTGGTGGGAGTTTAAATTAGTTCAAACATTGTGGAAGACAGTGTGGCAATTCCTCAAAGACTTAAAGAAAGAAACACCATTTGAACCAGCAACCCCATTACTGGGTATATACCCAAAGAATATACATTGTTTTGTTGTAAAGACATGTGCAGGCGTATGTTCAATGCAGCAGTATTCAATAAAGCAAAGACATGGAATCAACCTAAATGCCCATCAATGATAGACTGGATAAATAAAATATGGTACATATACACCACGAAATACTAAGCGACCATAAAATTAACAAGATCATATCCTTTGCAGGGACATGGATGGACTGAAACTAAGTATTAATTTAAAACTACTCCTAAACTAAATCTGTGGTGTCTTAATAGATTACTGTGATAAATAACAATGTAGTCATCACGTTCTGCATATTCCAGGCCAGAATTCTCCCCTTAATTCCAGAATTCCTAACTTTTGAAAAGCATATATTCGAGTGTTCTGTGGTGCAGAACATGAGAATCATTTTGAAAACTATTTTATCTAACTATAATTGTTATCTCAACCCAAACTGTAAGCAGTGGCTTGTTTTGTTTCTGGATCCATAGATTATTATGACTAATCCTTATGGGTTGGCAAAAAATATTTATTTTGAGTCAATGTGACAAGGTAATATCAAAACTCTGAAGGTCCTTAGAATCACTTTTCTAGACACGTTCTATCAACCACTTACCTCCCATTCCTCAACTGGTTATGATCTGTTATTGATCTTTGGCCAAGCAGTGAACATAGTAACATGTTTATATTAATTCACCTAATCATATGTTGACTTTTCGAGGGATTTGGAGCACTTAAAAGTTTCATAGAATTTACATGTAGCTCCTAAATATAATTTTTTTAACTTCAAAGTTCATGTGGAATGATAAAAACAATTACTATATCTAAGAGACATATTAATCTGGAATGTAAAATCTGCCACTTCGTATCTGTATGATTTTTAGGCGATTTAATATACTTCTCTGAGGGATATGGTTTGCCTCTGTCCCTATTCAAATCTCTTTTTTAATTGTAGCTCCCACAATTCCCATGTCTTGTGGGAGGGACCTGGTGGGAGGTAATTGAATCATGTGTCCCAATCTTTCCTTTGCTGTTCTCTTGATAGTGAATAAGTCTCATGAGACCTGATGGTTCTATAAAGGGTAGTTCCCATGTACACAAACTTTCTTGCTTGCCACCATGTAAGACGTTTCTTGTTCTTATTCCATGATTGTGAGGTTCCTCAGCTATGTGGAACTGTGAGTCAATTAAACCTCATTCCTTTATAAATTACCCAGCGTCAGGTATGTCATTACAAGCAGTGTGAGAACAGAATAATACACTGAGACTCAGTTTCTTCATTCATTAAGAAGAAATAACACCAACTCCTCAGAACTATGGTATATGTAAAATTTCTCAACACTCAGTAGAGTTTGGTTTTCTGTTTCTGCTTCCAGACCAATATCCCATTAAAAAAACCAAACGTTCTGACATCCCTGACCTAAAAAAAAAAAAAAAGGAAAGACCCCGTTGTACCACTGAACTAAGAATCCATTCACATTGTCTTTTATTTTAATTACGTATCTTGGGATTACACAATTTGGAGATTATGTTAATGAATTTTCATACTAGATAAGTGATCAAAAATATAACCTGTTTATCATGCAAATTGAACAATTTGATTTAAAGCTCTCCCTGTAGAACTCTTTAAGGATTTAAGTGAAAGATACTTGAAACATTACAAGAATTTTATTTTGTTTAAATATTAAAACTACCTCAAAAGTATTTTTCAAAACTAAAATAGTTAACTGCAGTATACATCACATTGTTCTATTATTGTTACTTATTTATTTGTATTATTTCTTTGTTAACAAAATTAAATTTCAAACAGGTAGAACTTTATAACAAATGAGAAAGTTTAGGTTGTAGAAAAGAATTATATTTTCAACTGAACTGTTCAGGTAATTGTTTATATAAATGCAAACACAGCTGTGGAAATAATCAGTGAAGTTAAGGACAGGTAATTAGGTAGAAATAATTCATTAAAAGTGGAAAAATATATAAAAATCTAAATACACCAAATAAGATTTATAAGAATTGTAGCATTCTGAGGATATAAAAAAATGTCAAACAGAAAGATGCCAGTTTAAGTGAAGTCTTCAAATGATGAGAGAGAAGTACAAAAGCAAAAACATACAAAAGATAATGGCTAAGAATTTTCAAAAATAGTAAAGGACTTTAAAATAAAATTCAATAAGTTTAGAGAGCCCTGAAGGAGAAAAACCACAAAAACACGTAAGAACAACACAACCATGATACAGCATATGCCAACTGCTTAAGTGCAATGGTAAAAAGAAAATCTTGAAAGCATCAAAATATTACATGCAGAAAACAAAGGGAAAAATATTTTCTGTCAGACAAATAAAAGCTGTGAGAATATACTGTCAGCAGACCTTAAGAAATAATGTGGCACATATACACCATGGAATACTGCACAGCCATAAAAAACTGAGTTTGTGTCCTTCATAGGGACCTGGATGAATCTGAAATCCATCATTCTCAACAAACTGACACAAGAACAGAAAACCAAACACCACGTGTTATTACTCATAGGTGGGTGTTGAACAATTAGAACACGTGGACACAGGGAGGGGAGAATCATACACTGTGGTCAGTTGGGGAGGGCTAGGGGAGGGACAGTGAGGGGTGGGGAGAGAAGAGCATAGTCTCTGGCTAGGGCTGGCTCCACCTCCAGGGACCTATGTGAGAAAAGGCACTCCCCCTTTCACAACCAAATGTTATTTTCCCAAGACCAACCTGGCCTGCCAGGATCTGATCCTTGGCCTATAAAACCCTAGGCCCTAGCAAGGCAGAGACAGCAGCTGCTGGACATCCAGAGGAGCACATCAGTGGAAGAGCATACTGACAGGCACCTGCAGGCCTGGAGGCCATCTATCTGCCAGAGCAGGTGGAGTTTGGCAGAGCATTTGGAGGAAAGCCAGGCCACTGAGGAACCAAACTCCAGGGGAAAACCATCTCCCTTCTGGCTCCCCAATTAGCTAAGAGCTACTTCCACTCAATAAAACTTTGCACTCATCCTCCAGGCCCATGAGTGATCAGATTCTTCCTGTACGCCAAGGCAAGAGCCTGGGATACAGAAAGCCCTCTGTCCTTGCAGCAAGATAGAGGGTGTAATTGACTAACACAAGCCACCTATAGATGGCAAACTAAAGGAGGACCTTCTAACACAGGCATACTGGGGCTTCAGGAGCTGTAAACATTCACCCCTGGACAATGCCACTGGGTTGGAGTCCTGCAGCCTGCTGGTCTGTATGCTTTGCTAGAGGTTTGAGTGGTGAGACATTGAAGAAGCAAGCCACACCCCCATCACATGCCCTGCGAGGGGACAAGGAATCTTTCCTGTTTCACTAGTATATATTTATTTATCTGTACTTATATGTGTGTTTATCCTTCTGTCTATAAAGAGTGAAATGAATAAGTTCTTTCATTTCAATTATGAAACATCCACAGTATAGTAGATCAGTTTAGTATACATCTGAAGAAAAACGTGAATACTGGTTTCCATTAAAAAGTCGACACCATCATGTCCACCACATGTAGGCAGCTTATTTTCATTTTCCTGTTTGTGCATTTTGATTTTTGAGTGAACAATCTGAAGTACATATTTTTGAAAAAGAATATGGAAAGAAATACTAGAGTGTTTGTCACCATAACAATAGAAGCTGGCATTAAAGACATTTCCTAGACAGACTCAACATTATACAGCATAATACATTTGCTTCTTGTAACACAGAATGCAAAATTTAATAATGGTCATGGTACAATTTATTAAAATACAAACCAATTGATTTATTTGTTTTCTCATACATTTTATTTCTTCTGATTCCAATGAATAGCTGGGTTTTGTGCTGTCTTTTCCTAGACAAGTCAAAGCAGAGTTAAATGAATGAAAACTACATAACGATCAAATGTGTTTTTCAAGAGCAAACTATATTGAACGTCCAGGAAGAAAAAGAAAAAGGTAGGTGGGAAGATGCCTTTGAGGAAAACAAAGAAGAGTAAGCAAGACCTCTGAAGATGTGACCCCTGAGTGAACTTGGGGAGTCTCAATCTTAAGCACAGGGATTCTCATATTCTATAAAGAACCTCACATTCAATGAATGACAAAGAATTTGGTGTTCTGAATAATTGAAGAGTTGAGTATTCTTTAACAACGTTGCTATGAAAGGCCACTATAATAGAAAAAAATATTTGAAATGTCTTTTATCTTTTAAGGAACCCCTATAGCCTCCTAGATTTTTAAGAAACCTTACATAGGCTTAGCAGAAACCAGTGATACTGACACTGATTATCCTAACAAACTATTAGTTTAGGACTCAGAGATAAATTAAACTTTTTAAAATGAAAATCCAGAAATATGACATCCATGATTTAAAAACTTGACTTCATACAAAATGTTCCTTTAAAAACACGATACAATTTTAGATATAGAAACAATTTAAAAATATACTTAGACAAAAAAATAGTCCAGTGAGTGTGTAAGCCTTATCAACTAGAAATAAAAGTTGAACAGTATCAACCATGAGAAAAATAATTTTGCTATCAATTTTTTTGTGCTTATACACATACAAGTCCTAGATGCTTCAAAGAGAGCTATGCACTGATGATATCAATAAAGTGTAAAAATAAAAAAAAGTCTGATGATGCAAGAAAAGCCAGTCAGAGTCATTCTAACACAGATTTTGTGGGGGGTAAGACTGAAGTCCAGAGATAATATTCATTGCAATTGTTTGTGTACAACAAAGTAAATTCAAGTGGCTTAAAAAATAGTTAATGGAATTGTATGGCTTAAAAGTTTGTGTATAAAGGAAACCAGATTGTTTAAGAAAACTGCCTTAATTCTAAAAAGAAAAATAGGCTAACTAGGATTTATGTTTATGGAAGTTAGGTTTGTGGCTTGGCGTAAGTGGGAATTGGAAATCAGCAGCACAGCTTGCTTACTACACAAAATCCACACGTTTAAAGGCCTTTTAATTTGTTCTTACCTCAGAAAATTCACATTGTGCAAGAATACCTGAAATATAAGAATTGGGAAAGGAGGAGTTTATCTCTAGTTAGTACCTAAGAGAGGGATATTGAATTGTTTATGAAATTGTTTCAATTTGTCATTGTTCATTTAGTCTTGAATATTTTCACCTTTCTTTTTTCATCTAGTGATGTTTCATGACAAACCTTTTAGAATTTAAGTAAATTTAGTTAATAAACATTGAGATCATACTAATTTAATTACTTCTTTTCAGGAGAAATGAAAACCTCAACTAATGGAGCAAGTGACAGGGAATAATGTTTAGGAACTGAATACATTGACACAGGTGTGTCTTTTCACCCGTAATAGCACATACTCAAGCTACTTGCTAACATGTTTACCTGTTAACACATATTAAAACCATTTGAGATGTTAGGATTGCTTATTATATTTACAATTCTTGACTAGAATATAAAAGTTCATGAATTCATGAAGTGTCAATGTCACCTAAACAGCAGCAGGATAATGTTGGTAAATTAATACTTGACATTAAGTGATATACAGTATTTGAAAATTTCCTGCTACCTGAAAATAAGGCTATAATGAGTTTCAATAGCATTGCTAATTGCTTACAGAAATATAGATTCGTATAATTTTATAGCTAAAGAAACCTCTCTAATTTTTAATTGAAGACATAAAGCCCAGATCATTTAAAAATGATCAGACAAAAATCTGAGTTATTCCGCTAAGTAAGCAGATCTAGAACTCATATCTCCTGACTTATATCCCAGGGCAATAAGATGATAAGTTGCTTTAAGTGATTTTTAAGGATCACTTATTTCAATCTCTTCACACAGTTTCCAATAAGAAAAAGCAGTAATAGAGACATAGGAAAGATAATTAAAATAAAACAGTAGCAGGTAATTGCTATTCACTTAAATTAATAAAAAACATTTCCTTTCAATTATCCTATAATGCAAGCAAATAATTTTAAAAACAAAAGCAGTGCTATGGTTATGGTAACTTCAACCTTATTAAAGATAATGATAATGGAATTAGAACTCAAACTATTTTTCAAAATTTTCGTGAATGCCATTTGAGTCTTAGAAGGCAAAGAAACTTGCAATTGTTTCAGTTTTGTGGATAGGTTTTAGATTTAGTTTTTAATCAAATCAACTCACACTGATTAAAACTAACAAAAGTAGTGTCATTCACACAGATTAAAATTTTTTGAATAAAATGATTTTTAGAGACAAAGTCAAATGAAGAACTCTTCCACAGATCTCCTATTCAATGTCTGACTGTAGGGAAATGACTGAGTCAGATTTCTGTGAAGTTGTTTTAATATAAAAAATTTTCTTTTTTTTATTATCCATCAGGGTAAATGATCTACTTGTCCTGAAGATAATACAATTGATTTAGGATGGACCACCCATGGAAATAAATAAATAAACTTTCAGATTCAACTTCTCCAGAATTCTGGACACTAACTAAAAGTTTGCAACCATCAGGTGAACTTGAATCAAGAAAAAAACAGTTAAATGTCCTTGGAGGAGTTTTGAGTCTGACTGTTGCCAAACACAAAGGTTTCAGTCTAGGTCCTGCTGCTTGCCACACGGAAAGCCAGTCACTGAGGCAATGAATATTGTCAAAGACGAAGCCTTAAATTGGGTGCTGAAGCCAAGGAGATAGAACATTAGGTGCAAATCTGTCTCTGCAGCTGATTAAAATTAGGGGATTAGATAGCATGGAAAAAATGTAACTGTGTGTGCCAAAACAGGAACTAAGAAGTGGTAATTAAGAGGAATTCCTCAATAAGAAGCAGGTGGTCAGTTAGGACAACAGAAATTAGGCAGGGGTAAAGAAACAGTCATGATGAGTGAGGGGTCTGGCCTCTCCTTGTTTGGACGCAGTGATCTAGTGAGCCTTAGTTCTTTTGTACTTTTTGAGAGGACTGAGAGTATCTCCTGAGTATCTCTAATATTTATGTGGACAGTACATTGGCATTAAGTACATTTACGTTGTTATGTAGTCATCACTGCCATCCATCTCCCAAAATTTTTCATCTTTCTAAAGTGAAATTCTATACTCATTAAATATCTACACTTCATTCTCCTCTTCCCAGCCCCTGGAAACCACCCTTCTTTCTGTGTCTGAATTTCATTACCCCAGAAACCTGATATAAAGGGCATTGTATAATATTTGTTCACTTTTCTTTTCTTCTTCTTTTTTTTTTTTTTTTTTTTTTTTTTTTTTTTTTTTTTTTTTTTTTTTTTTTTTTTTTTTTTTTTTTTTTTTTTTTTTTTTT
>NW_016107348.1:9304402-9309342 GCF_001604975.1 Cebus imitator
CACCCAAGTTCCAGCAATTCGGGTGGCGGCAAAGGTTGCAGTGAGCCGAGATGGCGCCACTGCAACTTTTGCCACCACACCCTGCTGATTTTTTGTGTGTTTTTGCATTTTAGTAACGGGGTTTCACCATGTTGGCCAGGATGGTCTTGATCTCCTGACCTTGTGATCAACCCACCTCGGCCTCCTAAATTGCTGGGATTATAGGCCTGAGCCACCACACCCGGCCATAATATTTGTTCTTTTGTGGCTGATTTATACCATTTAACATAATGTCCTAGCATTTCATCTATCTGATGGCATTTATCAAAATTTTCTTAATTTTAAGGCTGCCATATATATATATATATATTTTTTTTTCATTTGTCAAAAGACATGAATTGCTTTCACTTTGGCCATTGTGAATAATGTTGCTATAAACGTGAATGTACAAATATCTGTTCAAGGGATATCAAAGAATGTATTCAATTCTTTGGAGCATACATTCAGAATTGAAATTTCTGGGTTATATGGTAATTTGATACTTAATGATTTGTGGAATTGATATATTTTCCAATGGCTACATCCTTTTATGTTTCCACTAGCAATGTTCAAGTGTTCTGGTTTCTCCATATGTTCACCAAGGCTTATTTATTATTTTATGTTTTTTTTTTTTTAAATATATCATAGCCTTCCCAATGGGTTTGAGGTTGTGTCTCACTGTGGTTTTGATTTGCATTTTCCTAAAGACTCGTGATGTAAACTTTTCATATGCTATTGGCTACTTGGATAACTTATTGAAGAAATGTCTTTTAAAATCCTTCTTTTTTTTTAAAATAGAGTTTTTGGTTTTTTGCTCTTGAATTGAAGGAATTCTTTATATATTCTGTATATCAATTCCTTATCAGATATATGAGTTGCAAATGTTTTCTTCTATTCCATGGGTTGCCTTTCACTCTGTAGAAAGTAACTTTGATGCACAAAATTATTTAATTTTGATGAAGCTTAACATTTTTATTTTCTCTGTGGCCTATGCTTTTGGTAAATACACGACATAAAGTTAGATACCAAGGAAATATCACTAGTTTACTGAATGCATTAAAAATAGAATTCCAATGCTAAAGATATAATTAAAAAATTAACATTTCACCTTCTGCTGAGGTTCCATGCCTTATATATTTCAAAATCTGAATTATATGGCATCATTAAACAATTTTTATGGTGAGAAAAAATAATGAGAATTATGTAAAGATTATTGGCTATACAACTTTAATTATGTTTAACTTCATTGACCAAAAATATGATAAAAGAATAATATTTTTAAATCTTCAAAAATGAAAACAGAAATAAAATATTAATTAATTTCAAATGATTTTTATGATCATAAGTTTTTTTTATTGTACTTTAGGTTCTGGGGTACACGTGCAGATCATGCAGGATTGTTGCATAGGCACATACATGGCAAGGTGGTTTGCTGCCTTCATCTCCCCATCACCTATATCTGGTATTTCTCCTCACATTATCTCTCCTCACCCTCCTCACCCCCACTGACCCTCCCCTAACCCCCCAGCACTGACCATAGTGTACGATGCTCCCCTCCTTTTTTCCACGTGTTCTAATTGTTCAACACCCACCTATGAGTGATAACATGAGGTGTTCAGTTTTCTGTTCTTGTGTCAGTTTGCTGAGAATGATGGTTTCCAGATTCATCCATGTCCCTATGAAGGAAACAAAATCATTGTTTTTTATGGCTACATAGTATTCCATGGTGTATATGTGCCACATCTTCTTTATCCAGTCTATCGATGATGGACATTTGGGTTGCTTCCAGGTCTTTGCTATTGGAAACAGTGCTGCAATGAACATATGTGTGCATGTGTCTTTATTACAGAACAATTTACAATTCTTTGGGTGTATACCCAGTAATGGGATTGCTGGGTCAAATGGTATTTCTATTTCCAGATCCTTGAGGAATCGCCACACTGTCTTCCACAATGGTTGAACTAATTTACACTCCCATCAACAGTGTAAAAGTGTTCCTTTTTCTCCACAACCTCTCTAGCATCTGTTTTCTCCAGATTTTTTAATGATCGCCATTCTAACTGGTGTGAGATGGTATCTTGATATGGTTTTGATTTGCATTTCTCTAATGACCAGTGATGATGAGCATGTTTTAATATGTTTTTTGGCCTCACAGATGTCTTCTTTTGTAAAGTATCTGTTCATATCCTTCACCCACTTTTGACTGGGTTTGTTAGTTTCTTTCTTGTAAATCTATTGTAGTTCTTTGTAGATTCTGGATATTAGCCCTTTGTCGGATGGGTAGATTGCAAAAATTTTTTCCCATTCTGTTGGCTGCCAGTTCACTCTAATGATTGTTTCTTTTGCTGTACAGAAGCTCTGGAGTTTGATTAGATCCCATTTGTCTATTTTGGCTTTTGTTGCCATTACTTTTGGTGTTTTAGCCATGAAGTCCTTGCCTATACCTATGTCCTGAATGGTTTTGCCTAGGTTTTGCTCTAGGGTTTTATGGTGTTAGGCCTTATGTTTGGATCTTTAATCCATCTGGAGTTAATTTTAGTGTAAGGTGTCAGGAAGGGGTCCAGTTTCTGCTTTCTGCACATGGCTAGCCAGTTTTCCTAACACCATTTATTAAACAGGGAATCATTTCCCCATTGCTTGTTTTTGTCAGGTTTGTCAATGATCAGGTGATTGTAGATGTGTGGTGTTGATTCTGTTGCCTCTGTTCTGTTCCATTGGTCTATGTATCTGTTTTGGTACCAGTATCATGCTGTTTTCATTACTGTGGCCTTGTAGTATAGTGTGAAGTCAGGTAGCTCGATGCTTCCAGCTATGTTCTTTTTGCTTAGTATTGTTTTGGCTATACATGCTGTCTTTTGATTCCGTATGAAGTCTGAAGTGCTTTTTTCCAGTTCTGTGAAGAAGGTCCTTGGTAGTTTGATATGGATAGCGTTGAATCTATAAATTACTTTGAGCAGTATGGCCATTTTCATGATGTTGACTCTTCCTAACCATGAGCATGGAATGTTGTTCCATTTGTTTGTGTCCTCTCTTATTTCCTTGAGCAGTGGTTTGTAGCTCTCCTTGAAGAGGTCCTTTACATCCTTTGTTAGTTGTATTCCTAGGTATTTTATTCTCTTTGAAGCAATTGTCAATGGGAGTTCATTTTTGATATGGCACTCTGTCTGTCATTGGTGTATAGAAATGCTTGTGATTTCTGCACATTGATTTTGTATCCTGAGTCTTTGCTGAAGTTGTTTATCAGCTTCAGGAGATTTTGGGCTGATATGATGGGGTCTTCTAAATATACAATCATGTCATCTGCAAATAGAGGCAATTTGACTTCATCTTTTCCTAATTGACTACCCTTTATTTCCTTTTCTTGCCTGATTGCTCTGGCTAGAACTTCCAATGCTATATTGAATAGGAGTGATGAGAGAGGATATCCTTGTCTTGTGTCAGATTTCAAAGGGAATGCTTCCAGTTTTTGCCTGTTCAGTATGATATTGACTGTGGGTTTGTCATAAATACCTTTTATTATTTTTTGATACATACCATTGATACCTAGTTTATTGAGGGTTTTTAGCATTCAGAGCTGTTGAATTTTGTCAAAGGCCTTTTGTGCATCTATTGAGACAATCATGTGGTTTTTGTCTTTGGTTCTGTTTATGTGATGGATTAAATTTATAGACTTGCATATGTTGAAACAACTTTGCATCCCCAGGATGAAGCCTACTTGATCATGGTGAGTAAGCTTTTTGGTTTGCTGTTGCATTCTGTTTGCCAGTATTTTATTGAAGATTTTTCCATTGATGTTCATCATGGCTGTTGGCCTGAAGATTTTTTTTTTTAGTTGCGTCTCTGCCAGGTTTTGGTATTAGGTATAAAATGAGTTGGGGAGGATTCTCTCTTTTTGTATTGTTTGGAATAGTTTCAGACGGACTAGTACCATATCCTCTCTGTATGTCTGGTAGGATTTGGTGGTAAACCCATCTGTGCCTGGGCTTATTTTAGCTGGTCAGCTATTAATTGCTGCCTCTACTTCAGCCCTTGTTATTTGTCTATTCAGGATTTCAACTTCTCCCTGGTTTAGTCTTGGAAGAGTGCAAGTGTCCAGGAATTTATCCATTTCTTCTAGGTTTACTGGTTTGTTTGCATAGAGTTGTTTGTAATAATCTCTGATGGTAGTTTGTATCTCTGTGGAATCGGTGGTGATGTCCCCTTTATCATTCTTTATTGCATCTCTTTGATTATTCTCTCTTTTCTTTTTTATTAGTCTGGCTAACGGTCTATCTATTTTGTTGATCTTTTCAAAAAACCAGCTCCTGGATTTGTTGATTTTTTGAAGGTTTTTTTCTGTCTTTATCTCCTTCAATTCTGCTCTGATCTTAGTTATTTCTTGTCTTCTGCTAGGTTTTGAGATTTTTTGATCTTGCTCCTCTCACTCTTTCAATTTTGATATTATGGTGTCGATTTTAGACCTTTCTTTGCTCTTCAGATGGACATTTATTGCTATGAATTTTCCTCTAGACACTGCTTTAAATGTGTTCCAGAGATTCTGGTATATTGTGTCTTTGTTCTTGTTGGTTTCAAAGAATATTTTTATTTCTGCCTTCATTTCATTATAAATTCATTCAAGTCCTGGATTTCTTTGTTGATTTTCTGTCTCATTGATCTGTCTAATATTGACAGTGGAGTGTTAAAGTCTCCCACTATTATTGTGCAGGAGTCTAAGTCTCTTTGTAGGTCATGAAGGATGTGCATTATGTATCTTGTTGCTCCTGTATTGGGCATGTATATATTTAGGATTTGTAGCTCTTTTCGTTGTATTGATCCTTTTACCATTATGTAATGCCCTTCTTTGTCTCTTTGATTTTTGTTGGTTTAAAGTCCGTATTATCAGAGACTTGGATTGCCACCCGTTTTTTTCTTTTTCTTTCTTT
>NW_016107348.1:9309372-9328995 GCF_001604975.1 Cebus imitator
TTTTTGCTCTCCCTTTGCCTGGTAAATCTTCTTCCATCCCTTTATTTTGAGTCTATATGTGTCTCTGCACATGAGATGGGTCTCCTGAATACAGCACACCAATGGTTCTTAGTTTTTTATCTAATTTGCCAGTCTTTGTCTTTTGAATGGGGCATTTAGTCCATTTATATTTAATTCTAATATTGTTATATGTGAATTTGATCCTGCCATTTTATTATTGGTTGGTTGTTTTGGTCTTTGGTTGGCGTAATTTCTTCATTGCATCGTTCATCTTGACCATTTGGTTCTTTTTTGCAGTGGCTGGTACTGCTTTTTGCTTTCTTTGTTTAGTGCTTCATTCAGGAGCTCTTGCAGGGCAGGTGTGGTAGTGACAAAATCTCTCAGCAATTGCTTGCCCATAAAAGATTTCATTTCTCCTTCACTTATGAAGCTTAGTTTCACTGTATATGAAATTCTACGTTGAAAGTTCTTTCCATTAAGGATGTTGAATATTGGCCCCCACTCTCTTCTGGCTTGTAGGGTTTCTGCGGAGAGATCCTCTGTGAGTCTGATATGCTTCCCTTTGTGGATGATCCGACCTTTCTCTCTGTCTGCCACTAGTATTTTTTCCTTCATTTCAATCCTGGTGAACCTGATGATTATGTGCCTTGGAGTTGCTTTTCTAGAGGAGTATCATTGTGGTGTTCGCTGTATTTCCTGTATTTGAATGTTGGCCTGCCTTGCTAGGTTGGGGAAGTTCTCCTGGATAATATCCTGAAAAGTGTTTACCAGCTTTGATTCATTCTCCCCATCATCTCCCGGTACCCTGATCAGGCATAGATTAGGTCTTTTCACATAATCCCATATTTCTTGAAGGCTTTGTTCATTTCTTTTCACTCTTTGTTCTCTTTACTTGCCTTCTCATATTATTTAATTGATATGATCTTCAATCTCTGATATCCTTTCTTCCACTTAATCTATTCAGCTATTGAAACTTGTGTATGCTTAATGAAGTTCTTGTGCTGTGTTTTTCACCTCCATCAAGTCGTTTATATTCATCTCTAAGCTGGTTATTCTAGTTAGCTTTTCATCTAACCTTTTTTCAAGGTTTTTAGTTTCTTTGCTTTTAGAGAGAACATGTTCCTTTAACCCAGAGAAGTTTGTTGTTACCCACCTTCTGAAGCCTGCTTCTGTCAATTCGTCAAATTCCTTATTGGTCCTGCTCTGTTCCCTTGCTGGTGAGGAGTCGTGATCTCATGGTGGGGGAGAGACATTCTGGCTTTTGATGGTTTCATTCTTCTTGCTCTAGTTTCTCGCCATCTCTTGGATTTATATAGGTTTGATCTCAGGTAGCTGCTTGGGGAGGCGGCCTTTCCTTTGTCTGCCTGCAGAGGCACTGCTGGGCTGCCACAGATTCAGTGGAGCTGCTGCATCTTTTATTTACTCAGGAAAATTAGGCCGGCTTCTGCAATGGTGGCTTCCCTTTCGCCTGCCGAGCTAGATCGTTCCTGGGCACTCTCTAACTGACTTTCTGGGTGACTAATTCTGGATTGAGAGTGTTTTGGCCTGCTGGGCTTTGTGCGGCAGGGGCACTTGTCCTGCTGTATGGCCTGTTTCCCTTCTTTCAGTTCCCCTTTTTTCTAGGGGGTGGGTGGCTCCGTCCACCCGGCTTTCTGGCTTTTGAGTCAGCCACTACTTCCACCAGGAACTATGCTGACAGCTCCAGGACTGGTCAAAGTTGCTATTCTGCCCTGTTCAGACAGCTCCCTAAGGCTTTTCAGCCTGGCAAAGATCCCCTGCTTGTGGGTTGTAGAGGGCTTGAGTAGAGCGTTGTATCCGAACTAAAGTCCCAGAGGGGGTGATCCCCTACTCCTCCAGTCCGTTGCATGCTCCTCCTGGTGGGGCAGTGCCCCACCTTGCTGCAGCTTATCGTATTTGGTATATGCCCACTGTCCAACCAGACCCACAAAATGAAACTGATACCTCATCTGGAATTGTGGAGACCACTCGGCTTCTGTGTTTCTCTCGCTGGGAGCGGCTTTCCAGAGCTGCCTCTTATTTGGCCATATTGGGATCCCCAATCACAAGTTTTTAAAAAGTGACTAACATCCCTAAGCTGGATTTTCTAAAATATGTGAGTTAAAAATGTATTTTTTATATTTTCCTGAATTATAATTTTCACAAATATTTACACATAATGTTTGTATTTCTAGCACTATTTTATGTAATTGAAGCAATTTACACCTTTTTGATGAAAACATTATTTATGTAATGTTATTTTTGATTTTACCTCAAAAATCTCAGCCAGCCCCATTTTTCAATTTCTTCCAATTTCAAGCTTCAAACTTGATCAAATATAAATTATTCATGTCCTTACTTCAAGACTCATTTACTGTCTTTCTTCACTTTTTTCCCCCTAGATTCTGAATCCTTAAGAGTAGTTCAGGGACTCTTGGTGACTCTCATTTACCAGCAATGTACACTGAATATAGACAGGAAACCTTTAGAAATAGCACAGATGTAGTTATAATATCACTAGCAATGCGATTCACAACAAGCTGATGGGTTCTCATCTACCCACACAAACATTTCAAATGTTACTAGCATTTTCCTAGACTAAGTACTGCCTTATTAGACAAATTTTGGAAAGGTTTGTGTGTGTGTGTGTGTGTGTGTGTGTGTGTGTGTGTGTGTGTATTAATGTATCTCTCCAAATGTATATATATGATAGATATATACATATATGTGAGATACATATATTTTATATATAAATTTGCCTGTTTTAGTTTTAAAACACATAATTAATGACATTTATCTATTATTTATTTCAACTACGAAAGTTCGTGTTGTTTATTTATTAAATATACAAAGAGCAATGAACTATTCTTCAACCTTTACTTGTATATATAATTTAAATCTCATAGTGGCCCTATGAAGATTGTGTAACTATTGTTTTTGTTTCACAGAGGAGAAAATTTAGTTAGGTGTGCTTAAGCAATTTGTTCAAATATTGCAACAGTTTAATAGCAATGAAAATAAGAAATTTAAGAAGTCAGTATGGTGTCCTTAAAGCATATTTAAAAAAAAATCTTCTTAAACTGAAAAAGAAAACTTACAATATATGTGTAAGACATGAGTTAAAATTAAAATATTAGTTAAGGAGTTAGGAAAGAAAACTGAGAGACTCATTTACATAAATGGAATAAATAAATATAATGTTATATCTGATCTTAAAAATATGAATATTTATGTATATAGTCAATATTGAGAGAGGAAGCTTTAAAATAAGAAATCAAAGAGTTGAAAATTGTGGAGTGAAAACATGAGCACAAACAACTTCAGCCTTTTGAAATTATTTGAAACATCAATGGAAATTTGATACCTTTAAAAAGACTGTAAAGAATAGAGCCACTCTTAGATGACCTAAAGCCTTAGGCAAGATAATCTGTGAAAAAGCTAGATTGGGCTAGATTGTCCTCAGAAGGTGTTCCTTCACTCAAAAGAAAAGGAAGAGTACATCCACAGCTATTTTATAAATGTGGATAAAATGCTTAATGATAAATGATACGACATTGAAAGTGCAGATTTAGCTATATCATTATGTTCTAGGTATTAAGAGTGAGAAGTTTTTATTTTTGGTTGACATTCTATAATCTTACTTGATAATACATAATGCAGAGAACAGGGATACACCATTTTCTAGCCACAGGATTTCTAAAGATGTAACATAGAAGTTGTTATTCTATCGAATTTTGCTAGCATGTCATTTTGTAAGGCTTTTTCGCTAAAATTGGTTTGTCTTATCCTCTAAATAGCATAGTGACAGTTTTTATTATTAGAGGCAAATTTATCATGATGTGTAGTTTTAGCATCCCTCATTTGTATGGATCTTTTTAAGATCTCAATTTTTATTTATATGTATGTAAATTCCTTTTTAATTATAATTTTCCAAAAACGTGCTCCCCAAAAATGTAGGCTTTGGGCATTAGGAAACCTGGATATAATTAAGATCATCACATTACATTTTTAGCCGCTTTATCCCCACAGTTAATAATAATCAGAGACATCTAAATAGTTAAACCTCCACTGTTCATGAGGCTAAGATAACACAGCTAGAATGTATAGAGTAAGGAGTAATTAATTGACTGATGACATGCACTAGAGCTTTTTAATGAAAGAAATAGTAAGTGGAAATGGCCATAATTATTAGTTATAGTAATAAAAACTACAAAATTTTAAGTAAGCCAAACCAGAAGCACTATTATATTTTGCCAAATGTAGACTTCCCAAATATAAAGAATATTTTTTCCACTCTGAGTAATTTTGATAAATCATGTGTCTTGATAGGGAAATATGTGTCTTTCTTCCTTCTACAAAATTTCAGAGACAATAGATGTTAGGATAAATTAAATTAGTTGTATCCTTCATAACTAAATATTTCACCTCCAGAGAATTTCTAATTGGTTTCATATATCTTAAGAACAGATTGTCCACTGGCTATAATTGTTATCTAAATTGATAGTCAATATTAAATACTCCCTTCCACATGAAAATAAAATCCTTGAGAAGCAATATTTTAACTAAATTTGCGCTGCTCATGAGTAGAAAAAAATCAATTCTGTTTTCTGAGTAGAACATGAGAATTCTTCCCAAGAACTGTTTAATGTAACACATTCATGTAATTAATGTTTTATAAACGAATCTCACAGCAGACACTTGAGGCTATGCAGCTTTACTATCTCTGGATATAATGTACAACATTCTTAGCTTATTACTATAGATTTCAGATCTTCTTGTAGTGCAGAATATCACCTTCAAGCAGTAAACAGCTGTACATAGATTGCCTAGGTCTAAAGTCCCCATGATCAAGCACTTTCTTTTTTTTTTTTTCAATTGTATTCTGTGAAACTTTCATCATGCTTGATGCCTTCCTTTTTCCTTCCAAATGTCAGTTGGCCCTAGATTCAGAATTTTCTCATATCTGGATCTGTCTGTCTTTCCATTCCTGTAGCTTATCTCCTTTTGTAGCTCCTTATCTACTCATTCTTAGATAATAGAAACTGACACTTAACTCCTAGCTCTCTTTCAAGTATCTTTTATCTGTGGTACATGATATCCAAAATCTCCCTGATGTATCACTATCCTCTATTTTTGAAAATGGAATGAAACAATACCAGTAGTAAAACATGTGCAGTTCTTTATTTCCATTTCCTAAAGGAGAGACACTTTTAAGTTCCAAAACCCAAATTTTCCACACTCTGAATTTAATTGGTATTTCAAAAATCATCTTGCAAAGTTTCCATTAATAAATCTTTTGTCACTAAATATTTGCAGCATGCTTTATGACATGAGCTAGAGCAGGGTCCCCAACCTCCAGGCCATGGATGAGTACCAGCCCATGACCTGTTGGGAACCAGGCCACACAGCAACAGGTGAGGGGTGGGCAAGGGAGCATTACCACCTGAGCTCCACCTCCTGTCAGATTAGGGATGGCATTAGATCCATATAGAAGGGTGAAACCTATTGTGACCTACACATGCAGGGGATCTAGGTTGCACATTCCTTATGAGAATCAAATGCCTGATGATCTGAGGTGGAACAGTTTCATCCTGAAACCACCCCGTCACTCCCCCATATGTGGAAAATTTTTCTTCCATGAAACCAGTCCCTGACACCAAAAAATGTGGAGAATACTGCACTAGAGCTTCCTAACAAGGGAAATAGAAATATTTTCACCTACACAAAACACATTGGCTTCTACACTCAGTATACTCTTCTGTTATTGGACTTGTTCACTTGAGGGTCTAGCTTTATACCTACCTTCTTCTTGATCTCTAACCCATTCACCCTAGACCTGAGAGGGGTTTTCACTTTAACTCTTATCACACTTATGAACAGAAAATACAGTTCAGTTAATTTCTTAAAGTTGGTGTCAAATTTAAACTATTTTAAATAATACTGCAGGGTCATTGATTACCAGACCCAAGTAGGACACCCATTTTATGGAGAATAGCAAAGGTTATCACTATGCCAATCACCATGACTAGGAGTTCAAACATATTACCCCACTTGCATTTTGAGGGGCACTTTTACTACTTGCCTTAATCCAGTAAGATAGAATACTAACAAACAGTAAGTTACATAAAACCGATTTATCACTTAAAGGTAGGCAGACAGAGATAACCGAAGCATAGAGTTTATCTCAAGATAGTCCCCCAAGGCTCAGAAAATTTGCCCAAAATGGATAAAATCTCATCTTTGTATATCCCACATGTTCTGCAGCTCAGGGATCAAAAAGAGTCCACCCTGGGTTTTAGAACCTGAAGGAAGAGTCACTTTCTGGACAAGAATTGTAGGACATTCTATTTTAGGAGGGGCAGGAACAAAACCTTGGCTCTTTCAAATAATTCATCCTCATTTCAGAATGTTGCATTCCCTGAGCATCCTACAGTTATTCTAAGAACTATGAGCAAGAAGATGGGAGGAAAGCTTGGTAACCCAGGACTGTAACTGGGGCAGTATCCCACTCTCAGAGATAGAAGGTTCTTGGCCTGGCTAACCCTGAAGAATGGGAAAAGGGGCCCCAGAAATGTTGTGAGTTTGCCATTTGAATAAATATCGTGGACCCAAAGAGTTTTATGGAAAAGTGATTTATTAGACAGAGAGAGAGAAAGAAAGACAGCTCCCATGCTGTCCTGGAGGGGGACCTAGAAAAGGAATTGTATAGGTAAGGGACAGCTGGATTTTTAACTCTTGAGTTAATCCATCCCAATTCATGTTCTTGTCCAATGAGAGGAGTTCTTTCAAACTTCCTCTGGAGTGATTGATCTTTGACTCTGATAACGGATTGGGATTTGGTCCACAACTCTCAGTTGCTGAGCCCCCTCCTCCCAGAGTTTTCATTGGGTTTTTTGGAACAAAGGAGCTTCACCTGGCTTTCTCTGCCTAGCCTCTGTGGGAAACCCAAAGGACTTTACATTTTAAATCCCTCTGGTTCCCAGATGGAGGCGTGGAGCCTGGAAACTCCTGCCTTAGAAACCATACCCTTTGGGAAGTCCCTTAGGATCATTTGAGTACTGGACTGCAAATACATTCATTAAATAATACAAGAAATGTTATTTAATATGTGTGTGTGTGTGTTATATGTCACTTTCTTGGTTAAGAAATTAATTATACTTCAGTGTTCTTTTTGTTGCTATCTTAAATGGGATTGTTTTGTTTCCTTTTTTGAATAGATAGCTTGTTTGTATGTTGATTTTGTATCCTTCAGTTTTACTAAATTTGTTTATTAGTTGTAACAGCTTTTTTCTGGACTCTTTAGTGTTTTCTATGTATAGAAGTATGTTGTATGCAAAGGCAGATGATTTTATTTAACTTGTTTCCAAGTTAAATGGAAAGAATAAATTGTGATGTTCGATAGCAGAACAGGATGAATATACTTTGTGTATTTCAAAATAAATAGCAGTCTTGAAGTGTTCCTAACAAGTAAAAATGATAAATACTCAATGTGTTGAATTTCCTAAATAACCTGACTTGATCATTACACATTCTATGCACGTAACAAAATATATAATCCCAATGAATATATACAAATATTATGTATCAACGAAACATCCAAGAATAAAATAATTGCAGTAATGTAAGATGAAGTATATAGTTCTAAAATACAGCTTGATGACTATAGTTAATAATTCTATATTTGATACTGGAAAATTGCTAAAGGAATAATGAGATGTGTCTGGGCAACATTGTGAGACCCTGTTTCTACAAAAAGGAAAGAACAATTACAACAACAAAAAACTTATCTAGACATGGTGTTGGGTGCCTGTAGTCCTAGCTACCTGAAAGGCTGAGCTGGGAGGATCACTTGAGCTCATGAGTTTGAGGTAAGCTATGATTGCGACACTGTACTCCAGCCTGATAACAGAGCAAGAGCCTGTCTTTAACTAAAAAAGAAAAAAAAAAAAGGAAAAGTTATTCAATATTTTTATCCATTAGGGAAATAAAAATCAAAAGCACAGTGAGATAATATTGTACACCTACTAGGATGGTTATAATTTTAAAATTACAGCTGAAAACAAGTGTTTGTGAGGATGCAGAAAAATTTTAGTCTTTAGTGTTGCTAGTAGGGATGAAAAAATGGTACATCCACTGTGCAGAGCAGTTTGGCAGTATCTCAACATGTAAAACATATATTTGCTCTATGATCCAGCAATTCCATTCGTAGATATCTACCCAAGAGATAGGAAAACAGATGCCTATACAAAGACATGTACATAGGTGTTAATAACATCATTATTCACAATAGCCAAAAAATGGCAAGCCAAAAAATTCGCACCAACTGATGAAAGAAATCTGTATATATACACACATTTGGAATATTGTTTGCTATAAATATTACTGAAGAAATATATGTGCTTATAAATGCTGTAATGTAGATGAAACTTGAAACAATTTTTCCAAGTGAAAGAAACCTTTCACAAAATAATATATGTTCTATGATTTCGTTTGTTTGAAATGTCCATAGTAGGCAAATTTACTGAAACAAGAGAGTATATTAGTGATGCCCTCTGGCTGATGGTTTGGTGAGAAATGGGGAGTGATTTTTGAAGACTATGGGATTTTTTTTGTGGTGATTAAAAGTTCTCAATTTGATTGTGATAATGGTTTCACAATTGCATAAACGTAAAAAACTTGAATTGTATAATTTAAATGTGTGAAGCGTAAGCTACATTAATATACCCCAATAAAGTTGTTTAAAGTTAACTTATACTAATGTGGCAAATAATATATGAAGTTTGATCTCAAAAAAGGAAGATGAGATTAAACTTCACATATTATTTGCCATGTCAGTTGCAATAGCCTATTCTCACATTGCTATAAAAATTCTACCTGAAACTGGGTAATTTTTAAGGAAAGAGATTTAATTGACTCACAGTTCCATATGACTGAGAAAGCCTCCAGAAACTTATGAGTTGGTTCAATATCAATTGCTGTTCTCACCAGGGCAAAAATGGTAATTACTTTTGCCAACACAATATAATCATGGCGGAAGGTGAAAGGGAGCATGGCCCCTTCTTTATAGGGTGACAAGAAAGAGAATGAATGCAGGAGGAACTACCAAACACTTACAAAACCATCATATCTCCTGAGAACTCACTTACTATCGTGATAAAAGCATATGGGAAGCCACTGCTATGATCCAATTAACTCCACCTGATTTCTCCCTTGGCACATGGGGATTATAGGGATTATAATTCAAGATGTGATTTGGGTGAGGACACAAAGTCTAATTATATTATTAGTATAAGGTGATTTAAAACAACTTCAGGAGTTTCTTGCTCCGAAAAGATAGTCACAGGAAGAGTTATACTATTTTTACTATTGAAACACTACATTTCTAGACATTACTAGTATTGTTGCAGTCATCTAGCTATAGACCTAAGAATAAAGTCAAAACCCAGGACAAAAAGTGGGGATTTAGAAATCACTTAAACACAAAATACAGTGCTTCATCTCATCAAGTAATTTTTTATACATGATTATGTAAACCCAGAATGCTGCCATTACCTCACTTCTTAATGTAATGAAAGACAGTTGTCTCCTAGTTCTGAGAGTATTATTCAGGCAGGTCCCTCATTCTCTTTTTTGTGCTTAGAACAACAAATATCAGTGCATTCATAGGTGCATGAAGGTAAAAGCAAACAGGTGAATGAAATGTTCTTAAGAGTAGTGATCAGTAAACAGGTGAAAGTAATGTTCTTAATATCAGTAATCACTTCTTACCTTCATGCTCTGTATTGTTTACACTCCTCCTTAGCTGTATTGATAATAAGTTGAAGTAAAAGCCATTGAAGATGTGCTCTAGTTGTTGTTTATATTAACTTTTGAGCATAGTTGATGTTACATATTTTGCCATTTTCCAGGTGAGTTTGTAAGAACTATGGTCTTTGATGATATCAGTATACTATGGGATCAATGTATTCTGAAGAAGAACACATTTACTGGTTCTAATTGGGCCAGTGCTAAACATTATATATTAATCATAATGGTACAGTTGTTTTTCAATTAAAATAAACATGTAAACAATCAAACCTACCACTAGTAAGTCATTCTTATCAAAATATACTGGCTTTCCTGTCTTCACTTGGAATAATGCAATTGTGTTGTTTTATTTACCAGGTTTGAAATAATATTTTTCAAAGTTTTTGTCTTAACATTTATAAATTAAATTTCAACAAACATTCCTTTGCATATTTTTACATACAATTGTCTATATAGTCACTATTTTACTTCCTTGCTCAGACTAGCAACAGTTATTTCAATCTGTAATGTTGATGGAACTTAGTTTTTCCAGCGATATTGATATAGTTGTCACTAGCACAGCAAGGAAATAATGTGAAAAATTGGGAAAATCTCTTAAATCTCCAAAGACAGTTTGATCTGTGGACGAGGTAATAACTGAGAGAGGCTGTAACGTATATTATTGCCACTTTTAGAACTGTAGTAAAGCAGGAACAAAATAAAGAAATAAATAACCATATCTCTTTCTTCTGTCTTTAGACTTCTCACTTGTGCTTTTCATTGTGGAAACAAACAGTAAACATTAGATATAGTTATTCAAATGATGCCTTTTGTTTAGATATGTCATATTGGACATAGAGTATATCAGAAAGAAAAGAATAGCACACACAAGGAAACAGGATAATACATTGAAATCAGGAGAAATAAATTCAGGCAGAGCATGAAATTTATGTCATAATCAATTATAAAATGTCTCCCAGGTTTTTCCTTTACCAAAAAGTAGACTTGACAAACTACCTACATTTTTTTCAGCTCAATATAATAAGTAAAGAAAGTTGGATGTAAACAATCTTCACTCCTACCAGTCTCAAAGGCCAGTTGCAGTAACAATCTGTGGTTTGTTTCAATCACATCTTTGAATAGAAGAAAAAATATTTTTTTCCATTCTTTTTCTTTTTTTTTTTTTTTTTGAGACGAAGTTTCACTCATGTTACCCAGGCTGGAGTGCAATGGCGCGATCTCGGCTCACCGCAACCTCCGCCTCCTGGGTTCAGGCAATTCTCCTGCCTCAGCCTCCTGAGTAGCTGGGATTACAGGCATGCGCCACCATGCCCAGCTAATTTTTTGTATTTTTAATAGAGACGGGGTTTCACCATGTTGACCAGGATGGTCTCGATCTCTTGACCTCGTGATCCACCCGCCTCGGCCTCCCAAAGTGCTGGGATTACAGGCTTGAGCCACCGCGCCCGGCCTTTTTCTTATGTTTAATGAGTATAGGGGACTTTATTGATGGTACACAACAATGCAAGGCTCCCAGGCCCACCCCCCTTCAAGGAATCTACATAAAAACTGAGGAGAGGAAATTCTCAGTATGGTCGGGGCCGGTGGGGCAGGGACTCCTCAGCAGCTAAAGTCCTCTCTCTTCCTTTTTTCCTCTCACTGGAGTTGATGGTCTGGAGGTCTTACTCATTGGACACCACGTAGACCATAAGGTCCACCACCCTATTGCTGTAGTCAAATTTATCAATGCCAGTCCCGCCTTTGATGATGGAAGAGTGGGTGTCACTGTTAAAGTCAGAGAAGAAAACGTGGTACTCAGTGTAAACCAGGATGCTCTTGAAGGGGCTTCCAGCACCTGCTTCATCACCTTCTTGATGTTATCATATTTGGCAGGTTTCTCCAAATGGCAGGTCATATCCATGACTGAGATGTTGGCAGTGGGAACACACGAAGCCATACCAGTGAGGCACGACCTTGACCACAGCGTTGGCAGTACCAATAGATCATGGATAATGTTTTCGAGAGCCCTGTGGCCATCATGCCATAGTTTCACAAAGGGGCCATCCATAGTCTTCTGAATGGCAGTGATGGCATTAACTGTGGTCTTTTTTTTTTTTTTTTTGAAAGAAAGAGAAAGAAAAAGGGGGAGAAAGAACAGGAGTCTTGCTCTATTGCCCAGGCTGGAATGCAATCTAAAAATTGGTATTAAAAACCTCTAACTGTGGTCTTGAGTCCCTCCATAATGCTGAAGTTGCAATGGATGACCTTGGCCAGAGGACCTAAGAAGTTGGTGGTGCACAAGGCATTGCTGACCATCTTGAGGCTGTTTTCATACCTCTCACGACATGCCCATCATGCACATAGGGATGCCAGCAGAGGGGGCAGAGATAATGACCCGTTTGGCTCCCCCTATTCAGTGAGTCATAGCCTTCTCCATTATAGTGAAGATGTCATTAGACTCCACAACATAATGAGCATGAACACCACTCCGTTTGATTTTGGAGTGATCTTGTTCCTTAAGGATGGTAATGTGATTCCCACTGATGACAAGCTTCCTTTTCTCAGCCTTGACAGTGACATAGAAATTGTCATGGGTGGAATCATACAAGAACACTTAGACCATGTAGTTGAGGTCAATGAAGAGGGTCACTGATGGTGACAATATGTCCTTTGCCAGAGTTATAAGGAGGCCTAATGACCAGGTCCTCGATATGGCCAAATTTGTTTACTGCAGCCTTCACTTTCATTATGGTGTTTGATGGATCTGGTGCTGCATGAGATGTGGCTGTCTATTGAATGGGAGGAGCAGAGAGTCAAAATAACTTCATATATAGCATCCATGAATACTTAAAGTAAAAAAAAACAATTAGTATTTTATTTAGGAAAGGCAAATGTCATTCAGGTTTGTTGAATTATATCATCCTATGGTGAGGATAACTTTAAGATAGTAGATGTCCATGAAGAAGTCTTAACATTCTATTGTGAATATATATCATCTACATTCTCTATAAGATGAAGCATCAAAACCCTTTATAAATCTGAACCACATAGGTGATACTAGTAAAAGCAACATTTTTTCCCTCTCAATGAAACAAAACATGTATTTATTTCAGCACAATTATGTCAAAGTTTTGTTTGCTTGTTGCCCAGGCTGGAGTGCAGTGGTGCCATTCCAGCTCACTGCAACCTCCACCTCCCGGGTTCAAGTGATTCTCCTGCCTCAGCCTCCTGAGTAGCTAGGATTGCTGGTGTGCACCGCCATGCCCAGCTAAGTTTGTATTTTTAGTAGAGATGGGTTTTCACCATGTTAGCCAGACTGATCTCAAACTCCCTACCTCAGGCGATCCACCCACCTCGGCCTCCCAAAGTGCTGCCATTACAGGTGTAAGCCACTGTGCTCAGCTAAAAAAATTTAATTGACACTTTTAGTTCTATTACATTCCTGGAAATATATACCTATTATTTTGTTTGTTCTTACTAGTTTTGTAAAGAGCCTTCAAAAAGTTGAATATGATTTTTTTTTGCAATGGTTTTGTCAATAATGTCTTATTTAAACTATCTGGGCTGCTTGGACTTTCTGAGCAACTCGAGTGTTTCTTCACAAATGAGAGGAAGAGATTGAACACTTTGAAATAAAAAAATGGAACAGATGAAGGAAAGGTGTTTGATAATTACAAAGTGCTATTATATTGAAATTAAAGTACTAAGACTAGTTAATACAAATAATACCTAGTTGGTCTTTATATAATCACATATTTTTTTAACCTGTTCAAACTTTATTAAATGACTTGGGACAATAAACTATGCACATTAACCTGTGTAAAGATTAAAGGCAATATATCTGTGTGTGTGTATAAAGTTTTTAAAAAGAGTAAAACTGTATAAAATATAATTATTATAATTATTTTTATATTAGTATAGGCTATACATATACTCTTTCAGAGATTTTTATTTTTAGAGCACAATTTTTTCATTCCTAACCAGCTCATGCTACATTACATATACAAGTGATCTATCTTGGATATTAATACCCTCCAAATCTCTTGTTGAAATTTAATATGCAGTGTTGGAGGTTGAGCTTAATGGGAGGTGTTGGATTATGAGGCCAGATCTTGCATGAATATCTTGGTGATATCCTTGAAGTAATGAGTGAGTTGTTGCTCTACTATTAGGTTCTATAACAACTGATAGTTAAAAAGAGCTTGGCATTTCCCTGTCCTCTCTCTTGCCTCCACTCTTGTCATGTGATCTATGCACACATTAACTCCCCTTTGCCATCTGTCATGAGTGGAAGCATCCTGAGGCCCTCAACAGAGATGTGCTTCTTGTACAGCACAAAGAACTGTGAGCCAGGACAGGTGCAGGGACTCATACTTGTAATCCTAGCACTTTGGGCAGATCACTTGAGAACAGGAGTTTGTCAACATCCTGGCCAACATGGTGAAAACCCTTCTCTACTAAAATTAGCTGGGTGCAGTGGCACACACCTGTAATCCCAGCTACTCAGGAAGCTGAGACTGGAGAATTGCTTGAACCCGGGAGTTGGAGGTTGCAGTGAGCTGACCTCATGCCACTGCACTCCAGCCTGAGTGACAGAGTGACACTGTCGGAAAAAAAAACAAAAGAAAAAAAAGAAACAAAAAACTGTGAGTCAAATAAATCCCTTTCCTTTACAAATTGACTAATTGCCGAGGTATTCCTTTATAACAGTACAGAGTGAGACAAGTTACTTAACATCTTGTAAGCAGTATTGATATGTAGAAAGGTTATAATTTTGATGCAAATATAAAAAAGATTTTTAAGAGAAGCTGCAAATCTCAAACTGTGGCAGAAATATTAGTAATTCTTGATTACAATAAAATAGGACTCACTTACATATAGATTATATGATTACATACATCTAGGTTGATTTCATTCTTGGATCAAATTTTACTGTTCTGTTTAAGACATAAATTTATCACTAGAACCATATTGTTTACTATAAGACAACCAGAACGGTTTACTAATATATTTTGAGGGCACATTTCATATTTATTAATAAAGTTTCTCTGTGATGTGATGTAATATTAGATTATTTTTATAGCAAACTGTTTTTAGCTTCTCAGAAAATTGCATATGCTAGCTCTGATAAAAAAAAATTTTTAAATTCTGTCAATTTGAGTTTTTCATCTTTGTTTATCTCCTAAATACATATTTTTCCTTGAGTATAAAGATTCTCAAAACTTTTACTATTTAAATATGCATTACTAAAGTAATTATAAATAAACACCAATTTGTTTAAGAACGATCAATATGTTAGAATAAGTTGAGAATTATAAATCATTAGTTAATTCCATTTTATTAAATTTGCATAATTATATAAAAGAAATAGTGAGAAAAAAATAGGTAGAAATTATTAACTGCAGCCCTGTATTTAACTGAAGGATTTTGTTATGGCTCTTACAAATCCAAGTGGGAAATATTAAATAAATAAATACCATCTGTGCACAGAAAAGAATTTTAATAATTAAAGTAAATTACTTTTTCCTATGATTACACATGGTTTTTTTCCTAGTGTTCCAAAATATGTTAAGATAATCAAAGGAACTTTTTTAAAAGTCTCAGCAGTTATGTTTTTAACTCAAGGATAATGAATAAAATAATTTTTGGTTTATATTCTAAGAAATAAAACAATAAAACGTAATAAAGCAAATCTTATTAGCCCTAAACATTAGACCTACATTAGAATCATATTAATTATAGAGCTGCTGGATCTAATATTTATTTTAAAATACTGTAATTGAAATCATTATTTTTCTCCCAATTTTATTTGTTTGGAATGTATACAATAGGGAAGTTTTAAAATAATATTGTTTTAAAGTCCTCAAAAATAGGATTAATAACATTGCATTTTAAGTAGTTTCTTAATCATATTTATAATTAACATGTATCCTTTGGGGACCATCATTTAGTTATTGTATAATTTTTGACAAATCATATACTCTACTGTTCAGTCACCTAATTTGGGCAGTATTTTGGACAAACAGCAAAGGTTCATAGCTTGAAGTAGTGAGGCTGACTGCTGCTGCACAGGTAATCTATAAACTCATGTATAACTTTACCAATGTGTGTGTGTGTGCGTGTTCCTTATTAACTTGTGTAATTTATAGGGACTTGTCTAACACACGCTTAACAGAGCTTATCTTCCATATAACAGGGTCACATAATACCCACTTTGGGGTATTTTTGTTTTAAATTCCTTGAAATGCTCTTGTGATCTCAACTGGCATTCTTCTTCCTAGAATTAAACAAACAAAAAAATCATGTGACCAAATAAATACACATTTAAGTAACCAAAAATTACCACAGATTTGTTTAAATGGAAATAAAAAGTCTAGCAAAAATTCTTTTCAAATGTATATTTTTAAATGGCATGTAAAATTGTATTTATTGCGTGCAACATGGTGTTTTGCAGTATACATGTATTGAGGAATTGTTAAATACAGCTAATTGAAAAATGCAACCACACAGTTAACATTTTTGTGGTTAGGAAATTTAACGTCACTCTTTTAGCATTTTTCAGGATACAATGCATTGTCATTAACTATAGTCACCATTTGCGCAACAGATCTTGCCACTTTTTCTTTATTCACTCATTGGTTGAGGAGTATTTAGGTAGGTTCCATATTTTTGCAATCACTAATTGTGCTGTTATAAACATGTATGTTCATGTTTCTTTTTCATATAATGATTTATTTTATTTGAATCTGCTCTTTTCTTTTTCATATTCTTATTTTCTTTTGTGCAGATAGCCAGTAACGGATGGCTAGATCCAATGGTATTTCTACTTACAGTTCCTTAAGGAATCTCCATACTGTCTTCCATAGTGGTTATACTCTAGTTTACATTCTCACCTGAAGTATAAGGGATTCCTTTTTTACCACATCCACACCTACACTATTAGCTTTTTGATTTTTAAATTATAGCCATTTTTGCAAAAGTAAGACGGTATCTCATTGTGGTTTTAATTTGCATTTCCCTGATAATTAGTGATCTTGAACTTTTTTTATATGTTTGTTGTCTGTTTGTATATCTTCTTCTGAGAATTGTCTATTTATTTTAAAAATATGCCATCCAACACATTTAAGACGCATCCTTCTCAACTGCATATGGGGTATTATCCAGAAGAGATCACAACTTGACTACATAACACGTCTAAACAAATTTAAGAAGATAGAGATTATACAAAGTCTCTTTTGTGACTTCAATGATATAAAACTAGAGATCAACACACACACACACACACACACACACACATACCCCTACAGGTTTACTGTGCTATATAAATTTTTCAGTACTCTAATATGAAAGTTTAAAGTCAAAATGCCTAAAAGCAAGTACAATTAATGACTAAGAATAAGTAATTAAAGCAACACAAATATAAATTGTGGGAGAAAAAGGATAGAGTATTTTTGTAGAACAAAATTTAGATTGCTATTAGCATAAAATAATCAATTATAACTATAGGCTTCTTTGTGTTAGCATCATTGAAATCACAAAGAAAAAATTACAACATATACACAACAAATAGGAAACAAATCATAGAACCACAGAAAAATACTAAATTACAGAAATAAACCATAAAAGAGAAATAAAACACATAAAGATCTACAAAAAAACCAGAAAACACTTAACAAAATAGCAAGAGTAAGTCATTATCTATCAATAATAACATTAAATGTCAACAAAAAATTATCCAATTAAAAGATATACAGTGAATGAACATAAAAACAACACCAAACTATTATAACAGGTCTACAAAAAACTCACTGCATGATTACAGGCAAAAATGGACTGAAAGTGAAGAAAGGAAAAAAGATATTCCATGCAAACAGAACCAAAGTGAACGGAGTTATGTATGTTTATTTGAGATAAAACAGACTAAGTCAGAATAAAAGAGACAAAGAAGGTCATTATGTAATGACAAAAAGATTAATTCAGCAAGAGGTTATAATGATTAGCCAGCTGAATAAAGTAAATATTATTAGCCCTAAACAGAAACACAGACTGAAATACAATAATACTGGGGACCTTTAGCCTCTACTTTGAACAATGGGCAGAACACAGACAAAAATTTAACAATCATCAGACTAAAACTGCACCATGGACCAAATTAAGCTAAACAGTATTTACAGAACATGCCACCCAACAACTGATTCTTCCAAACTGCATATGGAACATTATTCAGAATAGATCACAACTTCGGCCACAAAACAATAAACAAATTTAAGAAGATCGAGATTATATAAAGTATCTTTTCTGATTTCAATTGTATAAAACTAGAGATCAAAAAAATATTTCAGAAACTTTACAAATACATGGAAATTAAACAATATGGTACTAAACCATAAAGAAATTTCAATGAAGAAATTAAAAGGAAAATAAAAAATTTCCTTGAGATAATCAGGAATGGAATAACAGTGTACTAATAACTGTAGACATAGTAAAAGCAGTTGAGAGAGAGAATTTTATGTTAATCTCTAAACCAAAAATAAAGATTTCTAATAAACAACCTACTGATACATGTCAAAAAAGTAGAAAAACAAGAATTAAACCCAAAATCCTTCTCTTAGAAGAAAATAAATAACAAAGCCTAGGGCAGAAATAACCAGAATAGAGACTAAAACATTTAAAAATTCAACAAAATAGAGTTGGGTTTTTGAAAACAAACTAAAGGGACAAAACTTGAGCTAGATTCACAATTAAAAAAAAAAGAGCAGATTCAAATAAAAGATGAAAAACAAACTTCACAACTGATTCTAAAGAAATACAAAGGCTCATAAGAGACTATTATGAACTATATGCCAAAAAATTGATAACCTAGAAAAAAATGAATAAATTCATGATAACATACAATTTACCAAGATTAAATTTGAAGCCATATAAAATCTGAGCAGACCAATAAAAAATCAGGAAATTTAATCAGTACTAAAATATCATTCAAAAATTTCAAGCATCTACGGCCAAATAATTTTCAACAAAAGTGCCTAAAACAAACATTGGAAAAAAGACAGTGTGTTCAATAAGTGATGCTGAAAATACTGGATATCCTTATATAGAAGAATGAAGAATGAGACTAGAACACTACCTTCGACCACATGCAAAAATCAACTCAAGGGAGGCTGAGGTGGGCGGATCATGAGGTCAGTAGACTGAGACCATCCTGGCTAACATGATGAAAGTCCGTCCCTATTGAAAATACAAAAAATTAGCCCACCGTGGTAGCACATTCCTGTAGTCCCAGCTACTCCTGAGGCTGAAGCAGGAGAATCATTTCAACTGGGGAGGCAGAGGTTGCAGTGAGCGGAGATCGTGTCACTACACTCCAGCCTGGGCTAAAGAATGAGACTCCCTTCTGGGAAAAACAAAACAAAATCTTACAATAGATTAAGTGCTTAAACAAACAAGCAGAAGCTATGTCAGTACTAAAAGAAAACAGGTAAAATAATCCAGGAAATTGGGCTGAGGAAGGATTTTAAAAATAAGATCTCAAAAGTACAGAAAACAAGAAGCAAAACTATACAAATGGAATTACATCAAATTCTAAAGGTTTTGTACAGAAAAGGAAACTATTAACCTAGTGAAAAGATAACCTACATAATGGAAAAGGAATATTTGCAAACTCTAAAACTGTCAAGGCATTAATATTCAGAACATATAAGGACATTAAACGACTCAACAGCAAAAATAACACAAATTTTTAAATGGGCAGAGGCCTTAATAGACATTTCTCAAAATCCTGCATGGCCTGCACATGTACCCCAGAACTTAAAACATAATAATAATGATTAAAAAAAAAAA
>NW_016107348.1:9329053-9343266 GCF_001604975.1 Cebus imitator
AATTAAAAAAAAAAAAAGAACAGATAGCTTATAGGTATAAGAAAAAATTCTCAATATCACCCATCAACAGGGAAATGCAAATCAAAGCCCTGATGAGATATCACGTCACTTCATATAGAATGGTTATTGTTAAAAATAAATAAATTGAGTGCTGGCGATGATGTAAAGAAAATGATATACTTATTGATTGTTGCGATTATAAACTAATGTAGCCATTATAGAAAACAGTATGGAGGTTTCTAAAAAAATTCTATTTTTAAGAACTACCATATGATCCAACAATCCCACTCCTGTGTATATATCCAAAGGAAATGAAATTGGTATGTCAGTGAGATATTTGCACTGGGGTATTTATTGTAGCACTATTTACTATGGTCAAGATATTTAATCAACCTTTGTGTCCAATAGTGGACGAATATATAATATAAAGAAAATGTGATATATACACAATAAAATACTATTCAGCTATAAAAAAGAATGAAATCTTAAAATTTGTGAAAACATGAAGAAAATAGATGGCTTAGTTAAGTGAAGCAAGCCAAATGCAGAAAGACAAATACCACATGATCTCACTCACATGTGGAATATAAGGTATATAAGTTGATATTATAACAGCCAGCAGATAGTAGAACAGTGAGTACCAGAGACTAAGGAGGGAAGGGGGAAAGGGAGGATAGGAAGAGGCTGGTCAAAGGCTACAAAGTTACAATTACACAAGAGAAATAAATTCTGATATTCTATTTCACTGCGCCATGACCATAGTTAACAGTTAGCCTGTACTACAAAATAGCTAAGAGGGAGGCTTTTGCATGTTCCCGCCACAAAAGATAATAAATTATTGAGATGATGGATACACAAAAAACCCTGATTGGAGCATTATGCAATATAGATATGTAAACTAAAATCACACTGCACCCAATAAATATATGTAATTACAATTAGTCAATTAAAATCTGGAAAACATTTTTTAAAAAATTCTGTAACATTTTAAGTAAGTAGTGACATATTTTTTAAATGTGCTTGACAATAAGGATTTCAGAGCAATTTCTGATTTTTAAACTGAACTTTTACATCTGTAGAAGTTGAATAAATGTTTAAAAATGGACTTTACATAAACATGTCAGATAACATAATATTGTCTGATGCTTTAAGGCAAATTTGATTAGCAGTTACTTCATTCTGATCTTGATAAATCATCACATTCAAAGCAGATGTGCTTTTCAAGAAATCTAAATTTAAATTTTTCAGTCTTTTTCTTTCTTCTAAACTGTGTTTATCTTCAAAGGCATTCAATTTTATATAAATAAAAGTATTTAATTGCATAAGCTAAAGAGTTCTTTGTTTAACTAAGCATTCTAAACTACAATGAGACCAAATTTGAATGTGAATAGCTATACCTTTGAAGAATAGCTATGTCATTAATCTGTAATCAGCCATTGACATATTCATTTGTTCAAGGGACCAGCTGTTGGTAGGGCAATTTTCATAAGATTACAAATCAATGTTATAGCCATATGCAATGTTTGATTCCACACAGAGAGGAATTAGCAATCAAACTAGAGTTTTGCACTTGATAAAATGATGACATTCAGGTAACCCTGACCCTTTACACAAGTTAACTTGAAGTTAAGAATGTTTTATGCTTAGAAATGGTTATTTTCACTTTCTAACATATGTTTGAAACGTGTTTAATTTATGTTTTGTAGAAAAGTAATATCAGAAAAATATATCTGCGAAGATAAAAATGAGCTAATATATGTGTCCTTAGTAGGAGTACCTGTGACTAGAAAACAATAGAATTTGTAATAAGATAAAAGTAAAACTCTGCATTATGGGTTATTTTGTGATGAGAAGATACTATAATTATTATAATACAAATTGAGTTTTGATCCAAAATACTAAATATAATGTGTATATATACAATTTTAATTGATTTATATAATTTAATTTATGCCAACCAAAGACAATGAATCTAAATACAAAATAATTTATGAATTGAAATTATTTTGATCAAGTGAGTCAACACTAGGTGATAAATTATCTATTGTTATAGAAAATAAACACACAGAGTCCTTTTTACTGGCTAGTTTTACTGCCTTCACTGAGGAAATCATAATCTGATGCTTGTAAAAGTGAAAATCAGTTACATAAATATATTTTGTATTAAGAAGTATGAATACACACACGTGTCGTTATATATATATAAAATTTAAAAGCTAGCACTCTTGTCTGCACCATCGTCTTCTCCCCTTGAGCTTCAGTCCCCTCATTTGTAAACAGGGTATGATTGTAACGCCTGCCTCACAGGTTTACTGCAAGGGTTACAGAAAGCATTGCAAGGGAGAGTGCAATGGGACTTTATAATCCTATTCCCTTGAAAAATGTCATCGAATTAAAAAAAAATCTATGATATCTAGAATAATGTTCTTCATAGAAATATTAATGAAGTAATATACATTGTTTAGTTTACATGTTGTTTGAAGTAATTTTATTTCAATACAAACTATGAAAGGGTACATACCTCTGATTTCTTTTCGTTTTGGTGGGTGTCAGGAACTCAGCTCAGCTGGAAAAGGGTTGAGCCACTGGAGAGTTGGCTACTGCCAGAGTCCAATTAAAGCAACAAGCCGAAAAATGGAAGAGAATCAGAGAATCCTTTAATCCATGAATATACATCTTCATATATACATCTGAATCCATACATATACATCTATATATATCCTTTAATCATTGGGATTTACTGCATTTTTAAAGGTACACAAGAATGTAAATGTTTTAATGTGGCAATGAGTCCATCTTGTTGTGTCTATCAAAAGCCTAAGCTCAGCCACTGTGCAGTTTTATGAATGAGACAACTGAGCAAGCCCTGTGCTAGATGGGGCAGGAAAATGTCAACGTTCATATTGTATATAATCCCATTACCCTGTTTTTACAGATCCTTCTGCAGTGGGAAACTTAATAAAAATATTACAGGGAGAAAATCTTCATATCTGGTGCCTCATTATAAATACATTTTTCCAAACTCTCCTTACAAAACTTTTAGTTTCAGTCCTGTAATTTCATAATTTTAACTTCCTTAATAATAGTATGATAGCAAATAAAATAAGCAAACAAACAAAATATAGGTGTAAATTATTATTCATGTATTCCATGCACGTAAAGGGTTTGTTTCTTCTTTAGAATTTGAACACGCTTGTAACTGCTTGGATTCATAAAATATGAATATTTTTGAAATTTTTCTGAATTCCAACAAACTGTGTTCTATACTCCACTTAAATATAAAACCTATGAGATAAGGAATATTTTGTCTTGCCTCACAGCTGTGTATCTGGTAATAAGCCCAACAACAAGCAAATTTCAGATACTGAATATAAATCTGCTGAATAAATAAATAAGCAAGTGGGTGAGGATCATAGATGGGGCTTTCAATAAGAAAGCATTTCCCTTTTTAAAAACTGGAACATATTTATATTTCCAATATAGTTGATTCTTGCAAAAGCATTTGAATGAATATATTAACTTTAAGCCAGAATGGCATTGATACAGGAGTGCTGGGAAAGGGAAGTGAGGAGCAGAGGGCATGGTCCCTGGCTAGGGCTCCACCCTCACGAACCTAAGTGAAGACAGGCATTTCCTGCCCAAATGTTGCATTTCCTGCCCAAATGTTGCATTTCCCAAAACCACGCTGGCCCACCATGGCCCCATCCTGGGCCTATAAAAACTCAAGACCCTAGCAGGCAGATACACAGGTGGCTAGACATCATCAGGAGTACATTGGGGGAAGAGGACTCAAGTGGCCGGTGTTTAAGAGCAGGCCAGCTGAAGAGCACATGTGCACACTGGGTGGCCATCCACTGTGGGGGCAAGGCAGGGACATCAAGTGGCTCAACTTCAGGGAAAAACCATCTCCCTCTGACTCCATGCACTCATTCTCCAAGCCCACATGTGATCTAATTCTTCAGATACACCAAGCAAGAGATCTCAGGATACAGAAATCCCTCTGTCCTTGTAATAAGGAAGGGAGCCTATTTGAGCTGGTTAACACAAGCTGCCTATAGATGGCAACCTAAGAGAGCACCCTGTAACACACACCCACTGTGGCTTCAGGAGCTGTAAATATTCACTAGACACTGCCATGGGGTTAGAGTCCCACACCCTGCCTATCTGTATGCTCCCCTAGAGGTTTGAGGAGCAGGGCAGTGAAGAAGTGAGCCACATCCCCACTGCATGTCCTGTGAGGGGGACAAGGGAACATTTCTCATTTCAGCATGTTATTTTAACATCGTGTTGTTTTTTTTTTTTTAAATGTCATTGAAGTTTACAAAATCTACTATATCTATAGTGAAGTTCTTCACAGACACATAAATGAAGTAACATACATTGTTTACATGTTGTTACAAATAGAAGTAACTGTGTGTCAATACAAAGCATGAAAAGATGCATACCTGTGAATTTGTTTTTGTTTTGGTTGTGTGTCAGAAAGTCAGCTCAGCTGGAAGAAAGTTGACCTACCAGGTGTCAGAGCAGCGATTAAAGCTACAAGCCAAAAATGAAAGAGAATCCTTTAAGTGCTTATCATGATAGTGTAAGTAAGGGTCCAAAAGAATGGCTGATTCTTTTGTTCCATTTTTACCCGTGGATTGTGGATTGAAATAACCTTGGACCTTGATGAGGGACTCTGAAGAGAGATATGTGAAATAGCAGGGCCCAGGGGTGGAAAACTGCTGGGTGCTGAATCGGAGCTGGGGAAAGCCTCCGTGTTTTCTCCCTTCGCCACCTATATTGAGACCTCAGGAGAAACATCTCAAGAGACTCTTGCCAGGCCTCAAAGAAAGAGACTCTAGAAATGAAGGTGCTGGGATATTTCATAGACTAATATTCACTTTTTAGAAAATACAGTGGGTAAAGAAAAATGTAAATGACAACATGAAGAAATCATTAGACAAACTCAGAAAGTAGAATATTCTACAGGACATGTATTTTCAACAAGATAATGTATGGGGAAAAAAAAGACACTGTGTGTTGGTTCTACTGTAGTTTAAAAGAAATTTGAGAGACATAGCAACCAATGCAGTGAGTGATTCTTTAGTGGATCCCAGTTTGAATGGCTGTGGAAAACATTTCTGGGACTGAGTGTCAGATCATATCAGCAAGTTATGTCAGTTCTGTTAGATGTGATGCGAATACTGCAGTTATGTGAGAAAATGTCCTTATTTCCAACATCAAATATTTAGAGATAAATTATTTTGAGTAATTCGCTTTAAAATACTGAGAAAAATATAAACTATGGCAAAAATGTTAACAATGGCTAAATCTAGGTTATAGCTATATGATTCTTTTTGTATTTTCTTTCTTTGGAAGAATAAAAGAAGCAGAGTGGTGGTTTAAAAAAAAAAGAAAGAAAGAAATGAAGGTGCTGGGGATAGGAGTTTAAATATGCAAAGAGTGTGATCTGCCAGATTGCCTGAGTCCTTGACTGCAGCCCCCTTTAGAGACTGCAGTGCACTGGCTGTGGACAAGTGTGTTCTAGAGAGGGTGGCTATCTTCCTTGAGGCCTGTCCGGGTAAAGTCTCTGCGATTGCCTGTGGCTGGGCCTAAAAAAATCATACATGTTTTTAACCAAGACTCTCAATAGTGAGCCAGGCCTGTTAGACTTCAATATATATTTCTACATATGCGAGAATGTAAAATTGCTTTTTAGTGTAGTCCTAACAATGGCTAAAATCTTTATTTACATGTCAAATACAATACCATTTTGGAATGTTTGGTGTCCTACCTGTTACTTCTAAAATAACTGACAGAACATCAGGAATTCAATTTAATCGCTGATGGACTTGAACAAAAATAAGTTTGGGACAACATTTTATATTTCTTAGCATTTTGCTTTACAATACTTCACAATTTACAAAATCATCAAATTTTAGCACTTTTTAGTCTTCTGACTCTAGAAAGGTGACATGTGTCAATGTAAAAAAAAGAGGAATATCTAATACTATCCAAAAGAAACTAATTGAAAATCCATGTTGATTTGATCTTAATTAGAAAAACATAATCCTCTCAATACAATGTCAAGTATTTCTGCCATTACAGTTTTATTTTTTTACTTTGTTAATAATATTTTAGACACAGGGATTACATGTCTTTGTTTGTTAAATGGATATTACATGCATCATAGGGGGCTGGGCTTCTGGTGTACCCATCACCTACATATGAAACATTGTACACTCTAGGTACATTTTCAACCCTCGACCCCCATCCTACCTCCCTCCTTTTGGAATCCCTAGAGTCTATTGTCTCCATCTTTATATCTATGTGTACTCATTGTTTAGCTCCCACATGTAAGTGAGAACATGAAGGATTTTTTTTGATTTTTTGTTTGATTTTTTGTTTCTCAGTTCTCTTACAATAAAGGCCTAAAGAGCTTCATTCATGTTGCTGCAAATGACATTATTTCATTCTTCTTTATTTCTGGGGAGTATTCCATTGTGTATATATACCACATTTTCTTTATCCAGTCCATTTTCGGTGTACACTTAGATTGAATCCGTGAGTTTGCTATTATGAATAGTATTGCAATCAATATATGGTGTTCAAATGCGTTTATTTAATGTAAAGATTTCTTTTTCTTTGGACAGTTACCCACTAGTGGGATTTTTGGGTCACACATCTATTTTTAGTTATTTGTGATATATCCATATTTTTTTTTGTAGAGGTTGAAGTAATTTATATTTTCACCAACAGTGTCTAAGTGTTCCCTTTTCTGTGAATCCTCACCAACATCTGTTATTTTTTGATGTTTCAATAATAGCCATTCTGAATGATGTGAAATATTATCTCACTGTGGTTTTAATTTGCGTTTCTCTGATGCCTAGTGATGTTAAGCATCTTTTTCTTATGTTTGTTGGCTTCTTGTACGTCTTTTATTGAGAAACGTCTGTTCACGTCTTTTGCCCAGTTTTTAGTGGGCTTTTTGTTGTTGTTCTTGTTGTTGAGTTGTTCAAGTTACTTGTAGATACTGGATATTAATCCCTTTTCAGAGGCATAATTTGCAAATATTTTCTCCCATTTTGTAGTTCTGTCTTTTTAGTCTGTTGATAGTTCCTTTTGTTGTGTAGAAGATTTTTTGCTTGATTAAATCCCATTTGTCTATTTTTCGTTTCTGTTGCATTGCCTTTGGGTCTTCATCATAGATTCTTTGCCCAGACCACTGTCCAAGAGAGTTTTTCTTTTTTTTTTTTAATGATTTCTATAGTTTCAGATCTTACATGTAAGTATTTAATTCATCTTAATTTTGTGTATAACAAGATTTTAGGGGTCCAGTTTCATTCTGCATATTGCTAGCCAGTTTTCTTAGCACCATTTTTTGAACAGGTTGCTCTTTTGCCATTGTTTGTTTTTGTTGACTTTATCATAGATAGTTGGTTATGGGCATGTGGCTTTATTTAGGGGTTCTCTATTCTGTTTTATTTATGTGTCTATTTTGTACTATTCCTATGCTATTTGAGTTTCTTTAGACATGCAATATAGTTTAAATTCAGACAATGTGATGTCTCCAGATTTTATCTTTCTGCTTAGCAGTACTAGAGTGTTGATACATTTCTTAGAAATTGATACATTTCTAAGAAATGTATCAATTTCTAAATAACCTGTAACTATGAGGTAGAGTTTCCACTATTATATCTGTGGCAAAGACAATATTACAACTCAGTATACAATTTAGTATATATATAAATCATAGTATATCTATATTTTAGATATAATGCATGTTTAATTTACATTCATAGCTTAAAGATCCCCTTGTTTTCTACTAGGCAAAAATAACATTCAAAAATACCATCCACAGTTTTTGCAATAAACATTTATGTATTTTTGAAAACTCTAAAAAAACAAATTTTCTTTTTTCCTTCTGTTGTTCTTCATATTAATTGTTAGTTATACTTCATAACTGACAGATTCATGTTTGTTAGTGTGTCTGCATTTACCATTTATTCAACAAATTATTTTTGCGTGTCTACTATGGCTAGGTACAGGTCTAGGTACTGTAGCGTTTACAGTGAAGAAGAAAAACTAGAGATGTACAGTTCTCTTACCATAACTGTCAAAATGTTTTCCTCAAAACTGTGAGTCTGATATTGTATATCAGTTCAAATTAGATATCTTAATGGCAGGGAGACTAAGAAATTGAGAAAAATACTCATTTATCAGTTGCTATTAACATTGGCAAGAGTTATCTATCATTTTTTTATTTCTCATGGCTTCCAGATATAAGTAGCAATATGATATTACTGAGCACTGAAAAATATAGTATTGAAGTGATTTTTAATTTGATGAATATGGTGGAAAGTCATAATATAACTTACATTGCAAGCATCTATTGTCCTCAATAGTGATTTTATATGTTATTTAAGTTCAGCAGGATAAATCATTTTAAAAGGGTATTGTTTTACTTGTTTTATTATAATACCATTCAAGTATTTCTTAATAACTATATTGTATGTCACTGTCCATAGCAAATCATTATTAGTTCTAGTGTAGTAGAAACAATATCAAATTTAAAATTATTTCCTATAAAGTAGTAAAAAATTGACTCTAAATAGTAAGAAAATCCATGTAAAAAAAAAAAAAACAGCTGGATACTTTAAGTCCCACCAATTTGTTAAAGTCAGCATTTTCAAATTTTTAATTAATTGACACATATAAATTTCATATATTTATAATATACTACATGATGTTCTAAAATATATGCTAATACAAAGGTGCTCATATTATGCCCATGTTTCTTTTTTCAAACTTATGTTTTGTCAATGCACATTATCATAAGTTATTTCAAAATATTAAGAAAAAATCACACCAATTGTAAAATGTTATGACAGTTCAATAAAAGATAAAAAGTAAATTTTTAGGTGTGGACTCAAAAGGAAATAAATACTTTTATCATCCTTAACATTAAAAGTCAACTAACAAATAACACTTTTGAGTAAATAAAATTGCTAAATTTTACTTAATTGAATCCTCATTAAAACCATGTTGTATATCATTCTTATTTTTGAGATCAGTAAAGTGCAGCTCAGGGTGGTGAAGACACTTGCCCTCTATTACACACTATAAAATGGTTGAAGCCACTTTTATCCTTTCTGTTGGTACTCAGTACTATTTTATGTGTAAATATGTGCTCAGGACACACGATACTCAAAATGATGGATAATTCATGCCAGTGTAAACAGCTACAGCGTACATATTTCTGCAACTTTTTTTCAGCTTTTTTTCTGCTGTCAAGAGATCTCTTTTGAACTGACTAGAAATAGCAGAGGGATATTCAGAGGGATATACTTAATCATAAAGGAAAATAATGTATCTGAGTTTTCTGTTGATACTGGTTTAACTGTTTTATGTTGTACTTTTGAAATAAATTTTTTTCTTGAGCTTAGAGCATTCATTTCCATTACATGGTTATAACTGTGTGTTATAGTTAAATGCAGTTCAATTGCATAGATTATTTATTATGGAATAAGATGCTAAAAAGATAAGGACGTTCTTCTAGGTGTTAAGAAACTTGATAGCAGTGGCTTGCTTGTTTTCTTTCTGGTATCAGTTTATAAGTAAAAGTAGGAGTTAGGTATAGAAATACATAAGTAATCTATTGTTTTTAAGTAAATTAACATGTAGAGTGGTATATAGACAAATAGCTACGCAAATATAAACCAGAGTAAATAATACAGCAATATGTGGGATGCTATTGAATTACATAAGCTGGAAAATAACCTATATCTAGGAACACATGGAAACATTGACCAGCTTATTAATATGAGGTAGATATAAGGGTAGTCATTCAGAAAAATTGTATTTAAAGAGAATGGAATAGCGTGCGTACAGTATTGGAAGCAAAATAAAATATGGCTAATCTTTGGAATTCCAAGAAATTGTGTGTGACTGGAGTACCGATCATGGAAAGTGAGAGGTAAAAGTTAGGGAAGAGGGATCATCCTATTTTTAGAGTAGTGAAAGGAAATATAGAAGATTGAGAAACAGGTAGTGAAGGGCTTTATATTGTTTTCCCTCCAAATTCTCAATGTCACATCTTCATTGAATTATCGTTATTTTAATTCAAAATATGGATCCCATAGAAGGTCAAGATATAAAATGAGCTTGTTAAAAATGTTGAGTTTGAAAAGAGCAGGAGAATAATAATGAAAAATCAAGGAATACTATATTATTGATTTATGGCATATAGTAACTCAGTATTGGGTACTACTTGGGGTGTGTGTGTGTGTGTGTGTGTGTGTGTGTGTGCATGTGTGTTTTGATATGTTGTGTTTCTTTTTATATTCATCTCAGGAAATTTTAAATTGTAGCTTTTAATTTCTTTTTTGACCCATTGCTTGTTCAGAAGCATATTGTTCAATTTCCATGTATTTATAAACTTTTTAAAATTTCTTCTGTTATTGTTTCTTAGCTGTATTATATTATCATCAAAAATAAGGCCAAGGGTGGTAACTCATGCCTGTAATTCCAACACTTTTGGAGGCCAAGGTGGTCAGATAATTTGAGGCCAAGAGTTCAGGACCAGCCTGGTCAACATGGCAAAATCCCACCTCTACTAAAAATACAAAAATTAGCAGGCATGGTGATTCGTGGCTGTAGTCCCAGCTACTCGGGAGGCTGAGGCAAGAGAATAACTTTAAACCTGGGAGGCGGATGTGGCAGTGAGCCGAAATTGTGTCACTGCACTCCAGCCTGGGCAACAGACTCTGTCTGAAAAACAAAATGCTTGATATTTGAGTTTCATACTGAGACTTGTGTTAGCAAGCCACCTAGCCTTTCTACTAAGGCACTAGTATATGTGAATGCATCCTGGATCATTTGGTGGATAGTCTTGATAGCAGGCCCACGGCCAAGGCGGGAAGCAGCCAAACACTTCAGGGAGCATGGTCATTTCCATGTCTGCAACCAGAAGCAGAATCAGTGGGTCTGCCATCTGCACATGTGTTTTCACTTTCAAAAATAATCTCCTCCATGGTCTTGGGCTCCACCAGAGTTTTACAGCCTCCTGCCTGAATCCCAAAAATCTCACCAAAAAACAAAACAAAACAGAACACTGCTTTTCTTTTTCCCATGGATGAGTCCAGAATTGTTGTTCATAGAGGATATAAATAGGTGACTGACTATTGTGCTATCTTGCTTTCTAATAATTTCATAGTAACTTTCTAAACATTCTTTTCTGTTTATCCCATTATTTTCATTTCTAGTGTCTGAGTTCTCTCCTACTATATGTCAAGTTTCTCCGTCCTCATTTGTCTAATAATTTCATTTGATGCCTGATATTGTGAATTTTTTGTTACTGAATGCTTGATTTTTGGTATTCTTTAAAGAAAAGTTGCAATTTTATTGTTAGGCAGTTATTTGAACATTACGTTTCACAAGTTGAGAGGTTTCTTTTTCTCATTTTGTGTAGATCAAAGAAATATTGATTTCGTGGCTAGTTTAGCACTGTTACTATGGTGTGACTATTCCAATATTTTTATTAAATATCCCATTGATTCAGCCATGTCTATGCACTTTGGCTTTGACTTCTCCAACAATTTTTCATCATTTTTGAGTTATGGTAATTTTTCAGCTCCTAGGTAATTGTTATTTACCTGGATGTTAATCTGTGCCTTACATTTCAGAATTGCTTGGTACATATTTACAAATTATTAACCAGCCAAAGACTCTAGTGGACCCCAGCATAGATTTTTGAGTAGCTCTTCTTCTGAACTCTTTCTTTTTGATGGTACTCTACCCCACACATTTTAGTCTTTTAGCCTTCATGATAGGCTAAACTTTGTCTTTATTTCAGTAAAACAGCCAGGCTCTCTTTATCTTCCCATCTCCGGAAGTTCAGAACGATGATTTCTTTCTACCAATAATCATAATGGTGTGCTTATTTTTGTAATGTCTGAAAATTATTGTTTTGTAGTTTGATGTCCAAATTTCTGGTTATTTTAAGTGAGAGAATAAGTAAATCTTCTTACAAACACTACAGAAAAAAAAAAAGAAAGAAATAATTTAAATTATTTTTTCTTATCCATATGTGATAAAATAAGCCCAAGTAGACATATTAGTAGGTAATTGTAATTACTTTCTTTAATTAATTATAATTAATGACTTCTGAATTGCAAGTCATTAGAAATTTGCAGTACCTACATTTTTGTAGTAAATTGCATGAATATTTCTCCTCGATCTGTTGGTGACCTATTATGAAAACCGGATGCATATGTTTTTATATTGCTTATTGGGCTGCACATTTGGTTGTTCACTCTTCATCTGTCTGTCAGTATTTTCCACACACCTTTTATCATCCTGATTTCATCCTTCAACAGTGCATGGAATCATACATAGAGTCACTGAAAATGTACTATAGGTGGGAGGAATAAATGCCTCTGCTTAACTCAGAAATTTATTATTCTGTCAGTTATTGTATATATTTTACATAGCATTCACTGAGAAAATGTTGATCTCAGTAAATGACAACAAATAAAAAGTAAAATATATTTTATAATATTTGACTATACAGTATATAAAGTCATATAATTCTCTTGAAATGGGTAGCTCTACTAATCATGTATTTGATGCCTTTAATAGGAGTAGTATAATAAAGTTCACAGGTTTTATCTGATATCAATAATAAGAGTAGTATAATAAAGTTCATAAGTTTTTCTATAATATGATGCTATTACTTATGTATAAAGAAATTTACATATATTTTCAAGTAAGATATGGCATGAACTTCTATGGACATGGGCAAGAAACATGTGGCCATATAATTAATTCAATATTAGAAATGGCTAAACTCTTAAACAATTAATGTCTGCCCTAATTTATGGATTATATTTTTTAGAAATCAAAATAGAAGGCATGCTGAATAACATTTTTTACTACTGATAATATATTTAAATACAGTGTATATTTATGTATATTTTTCTTTCTATTTATTCACTTGAAAAGCTCAGGAGAGAGAAAAAAATTTTATAACTTTTATGGAAATCACAGAAATGCCTATCTTCATGAAAGTCTCCTGATATTTGTAGTTTAATATCTATTGGGCATGTTAGGTACATATTCGATTATTCATTTTAAATAATAGTTAATTTTTATTTTACCCAAATAAATATTTAAAGCTAGACAATTTGCAAAAATTTAACATATCAATCATTAATTATACATTATAGTTTTATGTTATCTTACTTTTTCCTTTTAATTAACTTTTAATCACTAATTTTTATCAGTATTTATATTATTTACTAAGTTGACAAAAATTATGACTTTTTAAAATTTCATAATATATTTTCAAAACACAGATAAAAAAATAATCGATTATTATTCTTACCCCAAAGTAATATTCTTTGTAAAAGTGAAATTTTCTTTATTGTTTCTTTAAGATTTTGGAATGTAAGGTATAATAATGCCTGAATACCAGTTTGGAAGTATTAGTGGTTCCAGGCAATCTTGATAATGAATTATATTTCATTGTTCTTCTCCATGATCTAGAGAAAACCTTAACACTGAAGCAAAAGAATGGAACCCAATACCTGTTCATATAGATATGATCTCTTTTTCCTCTTCTCTGTAACAATAAATTCTCATGTAAAAAGCTGCTATGGGGCTGGGCATAGTGGCTCATGCCTGTAATCCCAGCACTTTGGGAGGCCGAGGTGGGTAGATCACCTGAGGTCAGAAGTTTGACATCAGCCTGGACAACATGGTGAAGCCCCGTGTCTACTGAACATACAAAAATTAGCCAGGTGTGGTGGTGGGTGCCTGCAATCCCAGCTACTAGGTAGGCTGAGGCAAGAGAATCACTTGAACCTAGGAGGTGGAAGTTGCAGCAGTGAGCCGAGATCACGCTATTGCCTGATATCCAGTCTGGGGACACTATTTTCACCTCATATGAACTAAGGGTAAGCTGTATTTTCCCCTGAGGATACTGAAGTCTGTATATTAAAATCTTTGTCGGCGGGGCGCGGTGGCTCAAGCCTGTAATCCCAGCACTTTGGGAGGCCGAGGCGGGTGGATCACGAGGTCAAGAGATCGAGACCATCCTGGTCAACATGGTGAAACCCCGTCTCTACCAAAAATACAAAAAATTAGCTGGGCATGGTGGCGCGTGCCTGTAATCCCAGCTACTCAGAAGGCTGAGGCAGGAGAATTGCCTGAACCCAGGAGGCGGAGGTTGC
>NW_016107348.1:9343322-9349248 GCF_001604975.1 Cebus imitator
TTTGCATAAATATTACCAAATTAATAAAACAATTTTATAAATTAGCAAGCATTTATTTAATAGAGCAAAAATATCTCAGTAAATTATACGACAATCCCGTAAGATATTGAAGAGGGACTATGATTGTATAGTAAATGAAATTTTACTTTTTTTTTTTAAACTGATGTGAATGAAATTTTACTGTATTATATACTCATGCTTTCATTTCATAAATATCCAGCAAGTAGACAATTGTTCAGGTCATATTATATGAGTATCTGACTATCTTCCCGCCACCTTTATGATTTTTATTTCCTTTGCCTATAAAATGCAACACTCTGATAAAGCCCTTTCCCCAAAATCAGTAATTTGGAGACAAATCCTACTATTACTAATGACATGGGTACTTCAGGGTTTTAAAAGGCCAAAGCAAATGACAGGGGCGTGGGTAAGAGGTGACAGTAGCTTTAACTCGACCACCCATGCTTTATTGCTTTCTAATCACATCAGACAATTATTAAAACTTTTGTGACATTGTTGTGCTTAATGTATTAGGTACAATATATTATTCTAAAATTCATTATTGTTATATAAATCTCAAGCTATTAGAAATGTCATAATGTAGGTGCCTGATTTTTTTATTTCTCTTTCTTAGCAATGCACAATCTTAAATTGTAATTTTCCTATTTATCACTGAAATCAAAGTTAGACAACATTTTAATCACTGATCTTGAATGAAACATAGTATGTGATTTTGATTGTTTAAAAAGCTAATGCAATTATCCCTTATCATAGTCACCTCATTCATATTCTTTATGAATTTATCCTGTGACTTATATTTAAAAATCACTGAATATTTAAAAAATATCAGTTGAAAATATGTCATAATTAAATGTACAATTACAGTTCATCAATATAATTCTTAGCATACACACACACGCAAACACACATATGTATATATATATCTGCAAATGTCTTATGATTGGGGAGGAAAAGAAGAGCGGTGGAGAAATGTACTAGTGTTTAGTACTGATATAAGTATTTGATTTAAAGATCTTAAACAGGCTCCAAATCTTTAAATTTGTAGGCTTAAGTAGGCTCTATGTTTGTGTGTGTGTATGTATATATATATATATATGTATATATATACACATACGCACATATAAATATACATATATGTATGTTTATATTTATTTAATTGCATTCCTGAACAATGTTGCTCATGACTGATTTTCTTCTTTTTCTTTACTTTCCTTCTTTCCATGCATTATTTCCATACCATATTGCAATTAAATGTAGCCAATATAGTTCAGAATAATGAATCCTATACTTTGTTGCTAACCAGTGTCTCTTGGAGGAATCAAGATTATACTAGAATTAGTTCATGAGCTCTCCCCTTGAAAAAGCAGGTTAGATTTGACATTTCTAATACCTTTTTCATTTATAGACATTGGTAGTTCTTTTAAATTCTGTATAGTAGTTCCAAGCAGTATATTTCTAGATGGAAAAAAAAAGAATTAATTCATCTAGAATTTTAATATCTTTGTAGATGTCCTTGATTGTATATATTTTTTAAAAGATTATTTTTTTGTACATTATAAAAGGAATTTTTATCTTTTTATAAAGATGGAATAAAGTAGCACATTTACCCTCCTGCTTGAAACAACAAAAGACAAGGCAATTTCATGAAATAACTGTTTTTAAGACACTGGACATGAGGCAGCAAGGACAATAATCCCTAAGGAACACACAAAAATGAAATAAGCTCTATGATTTCCCCATTTCACTGCCTTGAGGGAGATTCCAGGTGTGGCACTGGTAAGGTGAACCTAGGTGGAATCCAAAGACTCTGTGTTGAAGAGTTTCAGCCAAGAGAACCAGGAGATCAAGACTGTTGCACTTTCTGGACAACTTATCAGAGAGGAAAGAGCTGCATAGAGAGAGAATTCCAGAGGTCTGCTGAGGTCCTCCCGTAGGTATTCAGAATATGGATAGACACAGATGAAATCATAACAGCAGTGACTGATTTCACAAATTATGAGACCGGATAAAGAAACTATCTGAAATGATTAGAGATGAGGGTGTCTGGCACTTACATATAGCTGAGAATATTGTATGTTTCTACCAGCCAGATGTAAAAGCCTCATAATTTAAACAGCACTTGGTAGACTACTCAAAAAGATCTTGCTTTAGTGGTGGGAAATAATAACATCTAGACTAAATCCTTTTTTGGTGAAGGATTGAAAGAATGAAAAGCCTTGCTACAGACTCGGAAAAATACATTTAAGTCACATATCTGATAATAGACTTATGTTCAGAATATATAAACTACTCTTAAGACTCAGTAATAGAGAAGCAGTTTTTCAAAAAATGGGCAAAATATTTGAACTGATACTTCACTAAAGAAGATATGTGTATAGCCGGTAAATACATAAAAGTTCTCAGCATTATTTTTACTAAGGAACCACAAATTGAAACCAGTAAGAAATATGACTGTAAATCTTCTAATCTAAAATTGAAAGACTAACAAGGATAAGCCCTGGAGAAGACTGTCTAGTTCATAATTTTATTTGACCTCATAGACTTTTAAGAAACTTAATGCCCTCATAAGCTTATTTCCTACTCGTATCCATCCTTGAAAATATTACTCTGAGGTTAAATTCAACTGGAAATCCCTATTATTTTTTAAATCCAGTTGTATTAACTCTATATTTCTATAACCTCATGCACTAATAACTTTGCTTTGCAAAATTGTGAGAATTTTTGTCTATTTATATGAACTTGTTAATAGTGCAAGAGTAAATTTGGAGAAGAAACATCAAGATTATAGAGTATAATGCCAGATTGATCTCGAAGGCCAGGTTCATGTTGCCTATGTTTAAAGATACTTTTGCAATTATATATTTTAAATGACAGTATTAGCTTAAAAGAAAATGTTTGTTTAAAAAGTTTATGATTAAATAAAATATTTACCTTGATATAGCTACATAATTTCAGACAATAATATATGTCTTATCATTGTAAACTATTTTCTACACTGATGTGTTCATGGATAATGCTGTTATCCATCTTGACTTTTCTTATATCCTAAGAACTGGGGAATAGTATGCATGAAGATAATGGCAAGCATAATAAGTCACTTATTAAAATTCAAGATTTTGGCTTCAATTTGCTAGCTATTCCACATATTAATGGCCAATTTATCTGGAATCTGCAATAAGATCTAATAAAGCTGTCATAAAATTATAACCCTAGGGGTAGAAATTGAACTACAAATTACTTTTGCTTCACCAGCAGTATTTTGAAAACTGAATTTAAATTTGATAGGGGACATTCACTACTCAGACAGGATATACCTGTACACCCTTGGCTTGAGCTGGCTTCCCAAGGATGGGGTAATTTCCTCATATGGGAGGTAATGCTGGGATTATATTGTTATATCAGCTACATGGAGCTCTAAATAGCATATTCTTCTAAAAGACCTTGGAATATCAGACTCTAGAAAAATAAAACCCAAATAAGAAAATGTTTCTTTAAGAAAATGTTCTTTCTTTTTCTTTAAGAAGACTGAAATTTAGCTATGCATGCCAACTCACCTTTTGATATATATGTATTCAATTATTATGTTTTTACATTGGGTGTTATTTAACTTTGTATTTTGTTTTTTTTTGTTTGTTTGATTTTTTTTTTTTTTTTTTTTTTTTTTTTTTTTTTTTTTTTTTTTTTTTTTTTTTTTTTTTTTTCGGAGTTTCACTCATGTTACCCAGGCTGGAGTGCAATGGCACGATCTCGGCTCACCGCAACCTCCGCCCCCTGGGTTCAGGCAATTCTCCTGCCTCAGCCTCCTGAGTAGCTGGGATTACAGGCACGCACCACCATGCCCAGCTAAATTTTTGTATTTTTAGTAGAGACGGGGTTTCACCAGGATGGTCTCGATCTCTTGACCTCGTGATCCACCCGCCTCGGCCTCCCAAAGTGCTGGGATTACAGGCTTGAGCCACCGTGCCCGGCCTAACTTTGTATTTTGAAATAATTATGGATTTATAAGCACTTGTAAGAAGTAATACACACATACCTTATGCCCTTTGCCCAGTTTCTTCCAATAGTAATATTTTGCCTAACCATAGGGCAATATCGTAACTAGGAAATTGCTATTGATAAAATCACTTATTCACATTCTATCCATTTTACGTTGAGTCTCATATGTTTGCATAAGTGTGCATTTTATTCTTTGTACATTTTTATACGTGCATATTCACACAACCACCACTGCAGTCAAGATACAGAGCAGCTCCACAGCGAGGATGCCTCATGATGCCTTGTGTAGCCACAGCCACCTCGCATCTCCCTGCCCCTCTTCAACTCATGGCAGCCGCTCATCTGTTCTCCATCTATAATGTTGTCATTTTGAGAATGTTGTATAGAGGGGGAAACACATTAAGCAATCTTTTGAAATTGACTTTTTCCTTAGCATCATATTTCTTGAGATTCATCCAGGTTGTTGTGTTTATCTGTAATCCATTCCTCTTTACTGCTGAGTATTACCTATGGTATGAATTATAGTTTAAGTGTCAACCTGCTGAGGAACATTTGGACTTTTTATAGGTTGAGGCTACTAGGAATAAAGTTGCTACTAACATCTTTGTATAGGATTTTGCTTAAATATTAGTTTTTTATTCCTCTGGGAATAATCCCAGCATTGGGAGAGGCCCAGGCAGGCATATCACTTGAGGTCAGGAGTTTGAGACCAGCCTGGCCAACATGGTGTTTTAACTCATAAAACTTGTAGTTTAAGTCCTAAGAAACTAATACCACTGATGTGCTGGAACAAAAAAGGAGAATAGCTGTTTAATTTTTCTTTTGAAAATTGACAGTTATTGGTGGACTGTAGAATAGGTGTAAGATTTTGTATGTACGTATGTATGTATGTATGTATGTATGTATTTTGAGATAGAGTTTTACTCTTGTTGCTCATCCTGGAGTGCAATGGTGTGACCTCAGCTCACTGCAACCTCTGCCTCCTGGGTTCAAGCAATTATTCTGACTCAGCCTCCCTAGTAGCTAGATTACAGGCATGTACCACCAGACTTAGCTATTTTTTGTATTTTTAGTAGAGACAGGGTTTCTCCATGTTTGTCAGGCTGGTCTCGAACGCTCGATCTCAGGTGATCTGCCTCACCCTCCCAAAGTGCTGGGATTACAGGCATGAGCCACCACTCCCAGCTGGGTGTAAGATTTTAAAGTGATACTACAACTATGTCTTTTAACTTGTGGAGAGAAACCAACGTATATTATTGTGACATTCTGTAGGGACTGGGGTGTAGTTACTCTCTCTCACTACTCCTTTAGCACCATTATTCCCTGAGATGTGAAGGATGAAAGAATCCCAACAGAATAATGACATGCCAAGAGAGGAGCTGTGTGCTGTTCCATATGGTATGCATCCTTTCAATGATACATTTAGACAACATCAGGAACATTTGGCTTCATTCTACTTCATACTAATCTCCATTAAATGTGCATTCCTTCCTCTTCTAAAAAGACAATGCTATTTCACTTTATTGATTTTAAAATGTGGCAGATACTTTAACCAAGGTATAAAGTCATGTAAGGATTCTGTATGTAACTAAACCTAAAACAAACTATATTCCAGATTTCTTCCATCAGTAAAAGTCTCAAGATCAGTTCATATAACAGAATCTGATGGACGGCAGACATCTTCTTCTTGACCAGTTAAGACTATGAAATCTTCGTTACTCATCTCTTGCACATATTTTTCTAGTGATACTCAACAGGGTTGTGAAATCAACATGCATGTGAGCTGTAGATTTGAATGATATGAGGTAGATTTAAAAACAGAGAGGCTGAATAGTGTTGATGCTTTGCAATAATTCTGTAAGTAGAGATATAGCACTGTGTCAATTAAATGAATTTAATGTAATTTTTT
>NW_016107348.1:9350020-9376170 GCF_001604975.1 Cebus imitator
GTATGTCTTCTTTTGTAAAGTGTCTGTTCATATCCTTTGCCCACTTTTGAATGGGCTTGTTAGTTTTTTTCTTGTAAATCTGCTTTAGTTCTTTGTAAATTTTGGATATCTGTTTCTAAGGAAGTGTAGAAAATAGGACACCAGAATCTTTAATAGCTTAACCTTAGCCAATGCTCAGATTTCTAATTGAAAGGAATGAAACTTCTGGCTCACAGCAATATTGATAGTTAGCAGTGTGTTCCTTTTTTACTTTTATTTTTTTGAGATGGAGTCTTGCTCTGTTGTCCAGGCTGGAGTGGAGTGGTGCAATCTTAGCTCACTGCAGCCTCCACCTCCCGGGTTCAAGTGATTCTCCTGCCTCAGCCTCCGGAGTCACTAGGACTACAGACAGGTGCCACCACAGGTGCCCAGCTAATCACATTGTTTATCTATTTCTCTTAGAAATATCATATATTATAACTTTTTATGAAAATATACAGAATGCTGTAAGATAATTTCGGGCATGAATAATTTCTTACTCATCTCAGTATCTGCAGTATTCAGTACAAATCTGATACAGAGTAGGGTTTAATAAACCTGTGCTTTATGAATGAATGCTAGTGGAAAAATATAATACACAGAAGTAATAAGAAGAAAACATATCCTTTTCAGAAAAAAGATGAAGAGATGAAGACTACTTTTCATATTCTAATATTGTTTATTGAAGACGTAATATTTATATAAGTTTATATTACAGATTAGTAAATACTTGACAGGCATGGAGAAAGGAAGAACTTGCGTATTCTCATAATTAGGGTTGTGTGGTTTTGGATGCATCAATAGATATGACTGCTTTATTGCTTAATTTATAATTTTGTGTCATATCTAGTTTGTTCTTAGCTATATCAGTTTTTGTGTTAGATGTGTCAAAAGCTAACTTACTAATATGTTCATTAATATACCATGGCAACTTGTAATTTCATTTCATTTATACACATACACACATTTGAAATCATATTCTAGGTTTATGAAGTTCAGACATTTATATCTTCTTGGTAATTTTTTGTTTTAATTAATTATACAGTACTTTTACTTTTCTTTCTTTTTTTTTTTTAATTTTTTTGAAATGGAGTGTTGCTCTGAGCCGAGGCTGGAGTGCAGTGGTTCAATTTCGGCTAACTGCAATCTCCGCCTCCCAGGTTCAAGCAGTTCTCCTGCCTCAACCTCCTAAGTAGCTGGGACTACAGGCATGTGCCACCATGCCTGGCTAATTTTTTGTATACTTATTAATGTGCTTTTTCTTGAAATTTATTATTTTATATTAAATATTGCTTAACCAGTTTTAATCGGTAAATATTTCACATAATTTTTCATTATTTTTGTTTTATTTTCAATGTGCCTTTGTTTTTGGTGCTTAATGGTAGTATGTAAATCAATTTTTATTTTGCTTATTTTGTGCTTTTTATTACCATGCTTTTAAGTTTTTTTCTGAGAAATATGTTTGCTCAGGGTAGATATGTTGAGCTCAGGGTAAATATATTTTAATCTGTCTGATTTTTTTTAAATTGATATACAGTAAATTTTGCCATATAATAACAAGATGTGAAAATTTCAATGAAGAATAAATCAAACCCTCTGTATCAAGGAAAGAGAATGGAACTAGTTTCTTGTACAGCCACAAACTGCCTTTCTAACATGCATCACTGTTTATTCCCTAAAAGCTAACCTATTCTGAACTTTTTATAATTTAAAAAAATTGTTTCCTTTAATGTGTTAGTACATATATACATATTACATATCCTATAAAATATGTTTAAAAATACTTATTTTTGACAAGATACAATGTCAAAATATCAGAATGTCAGAGTATTTTTTCTCTGTGGCTTATTCTGCTACTCAACTATGTCTTTTGAAGCTCATCCAAGTTAGTCAGTAACTCGTTTATATGACTTTTTTTAATCACATTATATTACCATGGCTTATTTATTACAGCTACTTTTTATGTCCATTTAGATACTTTCCAGTTTTTGCTATTATAAACAATATTGCTCTGATCATATTTTGCACATATCTAGATGCATATATGTGAAAGATTCTCTAAGGCAGTGGTTCTCCCTTGGGGATGATTATGCTTCTCCTGAAAGAAGATATTTGGCACTATATCAAAATGTTTTCGAGTTGTTACAACTTGAGGAAGGGATTGATATTGACATCTAAGCTGGTAAAATCCATGAGGAATGTTGGTAAGCAGCCTAGTAGGCATAGGATGGCCACTCCTCCCCCAGCAAGAAGGAATCATCCAGCCCCATATGCCAATTGTGTTGTTACTGAGACCTCATCACTCTGGATTTAAAATCAATAGTAGAATTATGTGCATATCAAAGGTATTAGGTAAGGCTAAAATGCTTTCCAATTTAATTTCCCATCAGCAGGGCATGAGGTTCCCGTTACTCTATGTCCTTGCCAAACTTTGGTATCATCAGAAACTGACAATGAGGTGGATGTTCTAGGATATTATGTTTTCCATTAAACTTGTATTTCACTGGTGACAAATGAACCAGTGGGACATCTTTTCTTATGTCTCTTGACATTTGAATTACTTTGATACATTTTCTTTTCATTTACCTTATCTTCTCTTTTATTGAAACCACTTTTCTTTTGCTAATTAATCCCTATTTACTATGGAAGCTGCTACTTTTCAGATATATGTATCTCATTTTGTAACTCATTTTGTAGCTTTTCTTTGTATGCCTGCACTTTGTTTTGAATAACATTTTTTTAAATTTTAATTAATTTAATTTATGTATTTTTCTTAAATATTTGAAATTTCTGTTTTGTAAATTTTACTTCACCGTAAAAGTCAAAAAGATATTTCCCTTTATTATCTTTTAAGCAAATAGTGTTTCATTTTACATTTAAGTGTTTAATCCATCTAGAACTGATAACCTGGATTAGTGTATTGTTGGATACAATCCTCAGCAGAATGGAAAGCTTAAATAGACTGCATGTATCCAAAAGATAGTTATTCTAATCCAGGATGACAATGATGGCATTAAAAACATGACAGCGTGATTAACAAAATGAGAAATCTTTTAGAGGATTTTAGAGAGTAGATGTAACTGATTGTAGAAACTCCTTAAATGTGAGAGTTCAGTAGTGTAAGCTGTTGAAGATGACATCTAGAGGTCTGAATGGAGTTGTTGGGGTGATCAGAGTACCTTTAAATGAGACAGAATAGAGAAAGAACAACTTTAGTAGGATCATGAACACATAGAGTTTAAATGTGGATGACCATAGCTTGAAATATTGAGCAAAATAACTGGGTAGATGTCGAGATAATCAAGTTGTTTTTCTGATAGATGATGACAACTCAATCCTTCCAGTCACTCAGCAAAATTGTGGTAGTTAACTACCTCTTCCTTTTCGGTCATACAACCAATCTACTACATACATTCCTTTGACTTTTTCTTCAAAGTATGTTTAGAATCTCAGCATATTTAACGAATTTTACTGCTAGCGTTTGGACTCCAATCATTATGATCTTACTCTGAGATGCTGCAATAGTTCCCTGCCCATTCTTCCTGCTTCCATCTACCCCTCCCCTCTTGACTATTTTTAATATAAAAGCGGTTGATCTTTTTAAAAACTTAGAGTAATATAAAACTTATATAAAAGTACCATGATACTCCAACTTACTCATAATTGCCTCTAAGTTCTTACAGTTCTCCCTAACTCCTGCCATTACATCTTGACCTCCTGCACTATAAACTCCGCTAATTTCTATCTCAAATCTAATCACACTGTCTCCCACAACTATCTGCTCTCACACTGGTATTCTGACATATTACTTAAGTTAACAATATGTATTAGGTTTACTATTGTCTGCCGCTTGTAACTAATAATATGCTTTATGAGTTGGAGATTTTTTACTTTATTTCTGCTAGACTCTAATGTATTCCAGGAACCACAGGAAGTTGCTCAATAATAATAATTTATAATATACATTTATTATATTTAAATATAAATATGTTATAAATATATTTATATTTATTATATACACTTATATTAAGTGTATTAATAATTTATTATATACATTTATATTAATAAGTGTATTAATAATTTATTATATAAAAGATTATTCGCTGCATTTAATAATACAGGAAAAAGTTTAAAAATCACCTTCTTCAAAAGAAAGTGTTAAATTTAATGTCTTTCTTTTTTCTTGAAGATGCTGACGATATGCTATAATTTTTAACAATCTAAAACCTTCTGTGGCTTAAAACTATGATGGTTTGAATTTTGCTCACATTGCATATTCAAGTAGGATTAGAAATGAAAGGTTGTGAGTTAACATTCTCTCTCTGAACCTCACATGTTGAAGCTTCCGCTATATGAGGGATCACCATGGCAGAGACAGAAGTGGTATGAATTCTTACCAAGGTGCCTAAAGGAGTTTCTGAATGAAGGTGACATTTTACTATCCAAAAAAATCAATAATTAAAAACAGGGAAAGAGAAACATTCCTACCACATAACTAGAAGCATATTATCATAGATGAAATATAATTTACTGCCCGTTCATTGAGTTTGGCTTTGTTTTACCATTTGCTTTTGCTGTTGTTAAGCATATGTTTAGATGAAAACACTAAATAGACACTAAAAATAAATTATGTATAACTTTGCCTTACATTAAAGGCTTCTATGCCTACTATTGTTGCTGGACACAAGTTGTCTAAATCTATACAAAAAAAAGACATAGGTTTTCTTTAAACATCAAAATGTTTGCAAAGCTTAAATTTTAACATATAAAATAGGGAATTAAAAATAAAATGATAGACTGGATTATGAAAATGTGGCACATATACACCATGGAATACTAAGCATTCATAAAAAGCGATGAGTTCATGTCCTTTGCAGGGACATGGATGAACCAGGAAACCATCATTCTCAGCAAACTGACACAAGAACAGAAAACCAAACACCTCATGTTATAAGCGGGTGTCGAACAATTAGAACACGTGGACACAGGAAGGGGAGAATCACACAGTGCGGTCAGCTGTAGGGGGCTAGAGGAGGAACAGTGGGGGTGGAGAGGGTGGGGAGTAATAATGTGAGGAGATATACCATGTATAGGTGTTGGGGGGATGGAGGCAGCAAACCACCTTGCCATATATGTACCTATGCAACAATCCTGCATGATCTGTACAATAAAAAAATAAAAAATAAAACAAATATCAATGTTTTCAGTTGCATTCACGTGAAATTTTGCTGTGTATTCAGACTGCAAAAAAATAATAAAATTGCTCATGACTACAAATAAATAATATAGAATGCATAAGTACACCGCCAAACCTTGAAAAACTTTTATATTTAATGATTCAAATTAATATATATTTAGTATGTATATATGAAGGGAAATACATGATTTGAAGTAAATACTGCTTAGATTTCAAAGCACATATTAACACACACTCTAAAAAATGAATACTGTGTCCTTATTATTAATGGAGAGTTACCTTTAACTACTCATTGGAAAGACGTTTGATTAGATCATTAATGTTCTCATATTTTTATCACTCAAATTCAGGTCAAATAATTGCTGAATAATAATTTTTCATATGGAGAAGTTTACAAATTCAAAAATACTTGATTATTTTTTGGAAAATGTCTCAATGTTGATGCAAGGATAAATGAATTGTAAGTGTCCTTGAGTCCTGTCTACTGTTCTTCCACCTTGGCTGTTACTTGCTAGCCGAAAATTACTGTGGGAGATGACTATGCAGACAGCTGGCCAGTAAAAGAGATGATGGGCTCCAGCTGTGCTGATAGGAAAGGGAATTAAAAGATAGTAAATGGGAACCTACTCGTTCCTGTGTCCATACATTTTAAAACTAATGTTATTATGATCTATTCCTATATGCATGATACTCACAAACTTTACCAAAACCATGAGAATAATCGTATTGGAAGCCCATTAATTTCAAAATATAACAATGCTAGAAAAATAGAATTTGGAAACTGATTACTGTGAGAAAATAATAAGAACAAACCTGTATTATTATATTGATCAAAAGAAATAATATAATTTTACTTCCAAAAACATAGATGACTCAATGTTCATATCCTCTCTTTATGATAGTCAGCTGGAGGGTTTTATTGTTGGGGCTTTCTGCCATGTTAAAGACATGATTTCTCATTTTCTAAAATGATTCCCCTGGCTCATTGATGCTACCAGCTCCTGATTCTTCCATCTGCTTCTCACTTTTTCTAGTGTTATCTCTCATAGGACTATCCATTTATCTCTACACACAGCATACTATTCCTGGGTGTTCTTTTTTATTTTGGGATTTCAAACGGCTGTTTTTGTGAGAGTGACTCTCAATATCCCTCTCCAATTAGTGGTTTTTGTCTGAAGCTTTATTAATTTATTGTGTAGCATCAGCAGTTTTTTTGTAAGATTGACATCAGCAGTTTGTTATTGTCATTCTAAATTTTCTTTTTCTTTTCTTTTTTTTTTTTTTTTTGTGAAACGGAGTCTCACTCTGTCACCCAGTCTGGAGTGCAGTGGTGCAATCACAGCTCACTGCAACATTCACCTCCTGGGTTCAGGTGATTCTCATGCCTCAGCCTCCTGAGTAGCCAGGGTTACAGGTGCACGCCACGACGACCAGCTAATTTTTATATTTTCAGTAGAGATGGGGGTTTCACCATGTTGGTCAAGCTGGTCTTGAACTCCTGACCTTGTGATCTGCCCACCTTGGCCTCCTAAAGTGCTGGGATTACAGGTGTGGGCCACTGTGCCTGGCCTCTAAATTTTGTTAATTCCTATACATATTAAATCTATAATAATCACGCCCAGTGTTGTTTCCTTTGACAATTAGAAGAGACAATTATTTGTTAGATGCACATAGTAGGTTTTTGAATAATTAATACAAATGATTTAACTATCTCCAGTTTTATAATCCATTATATATACACTGTACGTAACACACAGAGGCGCACACACACACACACACACACACACACACATATACACACATACACCTCCACCTCTGCTTAAACATTTCAGTGACTTTTAGTTTATTAGAGTAAAAAATCCAAGTGCCTTATATTAAAGGCTTATATTAAAGTCTCATATATGAGAATATTCTATTAGCCTTTATAATAAGGCTTATATTAAAGCCCCTTATATTAAAGGCTAACAACCAAGATTCTACATGCCTTAGTCTCTACATAGCAACCCCTCTAATCCCATCTTTTGTCAAAACATATGTAGATTGCTATAATTGTCTCTAATTATAATTGTTGCATAAAATACTCAGTATATAGTTATCTAATAGCTTCTCAAAGCGTATTAAGTATATTAAAAAGTGATAAGGATACTAAGGAAATTAATCATTATAAACTGTCAATATTAAACTTATGAAAGCATAACGTTTAAGAAACAATGGAGTGAACTATTCATAGAGACAGAAATATACAACTCCAACACATTTTATTCAAATAAAATTTATGATTCAAATAATTAGATATTTACACAATAGTATTTATGTAAATATTTACATAATAATATCTTATTCTTAAACTCCCATAAAAAAGTGTGCGGAGGGGCCCAGTACGGTGGCTAACAACTGTAATCCCATCACTTTGGGAGATCGAGGCAGGTGGATCACATAAGGTCAGGAGTTCCAGAGCAGCCTGGCCAATGCGGTGAAACCTCGCCTCTACTAAAAAGACAAAAATTAGCCAGGCGTGATGGTGGGCGCCTGTAATCCCAGCTACCTGGGAGTCCGAGGCAGGAGAATTGCTTGAACCCGGAAGGTAGAAGTTGCAGTGAACTGAGATCATGCCACTGCACTCCAGCCTGGGCGAAAGAGTGAGACTCCATCTCAAAAAACAAAAAAGTGAGCAAAGGACATGAACAAATACTTTTAAAAAGTAAACTTACATATGGCCAACAAACATACAAACATGTAAAAAAGCTCAATATCACTGATCATTTGGGAAATACAATTCAAAACCACAATGAGATACCATCTTACACCAGTCAGAATAGCTATTATTAAAAACAAAATAATAATAACAATAGATACTGGTGAGGTTGTGGAGAAAAGGAAACATACACTGTTGGTAGGAATTTAAATTACTTCAACTGTTATGGAAAACAGTGCAGTAATTTCTCTAAGAGCTAAAAACAACTACCATTCAACCTAACAATGGAACATAAATTTTTCTGTTGTAAAGTTATATGCTTGCTTATGTTCATTGTAGCAGTATTCACAGTAGCAGAGACATGTAATCAACCTAAATGTCCATCAGTGGAAGACTGGTTAAAGAAAATATAGTGCATATACATTATGGAGTACTGTGTAGTCATAAAAAGAATTGAGATCGTGGCCTTTGCAGAACATTGATCAAGCTGGAGGGCATTATCATTGTTGCTAAGGATAGGAAACAGAAAACCAAATACTGCATGTTATCACTTATTTATTTATTTATTTATTTATTTATTTATTTATTTATTTATTTTGAGATAGAGTCTCACTCTGTAGCCCAGGCTAGAGTGCAGTGGCACAATCTCGGCTCACTCCAACCTCCGCCTCTCATTTTCAAGCAGTTCTCCTGTCTCATCTTCCTGAGTACAGGAGGATGGAATTACTGGTGTCTGACACCACACCTGGCTAATTTTTGTATTTTAAGCAGAGACAGGGTTTCACCATGTTGCCCAGGCTGACCTCGAACACCTGACCTCAAATGATCCACCCACCTTTGCCTTTGAAAGTACTGGGATTACAAGCGTAAGCCACTGCACCCGGGGCCATGTTATCACTTTTAAGTAGGAGCTAAATGATGGGAACACATAGACACAAAGAGGGGAATAACTGACACAGGTGCCTACTAGAGAGTGGAGGTTGAGCGGAGGGAGAGGAGCAGAAAAAATAAACATTGGGTATTAAGCTTACTACCCGGGTGATGAAATAATTTGTACAACGAACCCCCGTAACTCAAATTTCCTTATGTAACAAACCTGCATATGTACCACTTAACCTAAAATAAAACTTTAAACAAGAGTCACTCAGCCTAATATACCTTTGGACATTAAAGGTCTCTCACACATACATAGAGACAGAGAGCGTGAGTATTCTTGATGTGAAAATGTTTTCTCCTCCTTCATTCTTTCTCTTAGGTAAGGTGCTCTCCCCACCAGCATTACTATGGTCATGGTTTACCTCTGTTACCAGCATCTACAACAGGAGCAGGATTTCATAATCTGATGAGTGATCATTTGGAACTGGGGGGAGTCCTGGTCTCCCAGTAACCTAGGTTAAATGCCACAGATAAGGACCATCTAGATCTCCTTATATTATTTCTGGCTCAGATGATAAAGCACATCAAATATGCCACAATTCAATTATATTTCCAACTTCACTTTCATCTGCACTGGGATCATCTTGTTAAGTTGGACTTTTGTTCATGAATTTGGTCATTGAAAGTCAAGGAAAAAGAAGAAAACCTCAATTAAGCCTCCTTGACTTTTATTACATTATCAAATACAATTGTCTGTACTAGATGATATTATTTATTTAGGTAAATATTAATGATATAATGCTTTGCCCCACCATATCATTTCCTAACTAATGAACCCCTGCTTGATAAAGGTATGGTGAAGGGTAAATAATATTAATAAATAATTACCATCTGAATGAAACTTATTGTCTAATGTGCCTGTACTTATTTATATTCAAGCATAATGAATATCATACAAATTCTAAAAATATTATTTTAAAATTATAGCATTTATTTAATATTTGATAATTTGGCAAATATTTCAATACAGCAGAGTATCACTGTTCATATCCCTGAATATATATGTTAATGAGTATTCAGTTTTTCCCAAGTAACGTTTTTAAAACTGTTTTCAGTCAACAATATTTATATTTAGAGAGGGTGTGGTTGTACCCCTATATTGGACAACTTATTCAAATAAGTTGAATGACAAAAAATTTAAATATCTAAATTTGTTTAGAATTTAATACATTCATACTCTAATTCAAACAACCATTTTTTTATAATTCTTATATATGTGACATAATAATTTCAAGGAAGGTGAATTTCTTATCACCTATACTCTATCCATTAAACTCATTTTATGCTCCATGGTCTATAACCAGTTGCAACTTCACTGGCTTTTTGAAGCAATTCAACAATTCCTGAATAAAGGGCGTTCCTTTAATGCCTTGGATTTCTTGGTTTTCTAAAGTGAGCTCACTTCTCTAAAACCTCAGCCTTCTTCACTTCTCAATTTTTTGCTAAGCAGTCTGATACTTTCTAAATCTTAGTCAGGTCTGTCTACCTTTACATAGCTTCCTTCTTTGCAACTTTGAGTCTTCATACTCCTTATATCTAATTTATATCTCTGGAAAGGTAACAAGTGCATATTCTCTGCTACTTTTCTAAGTCTTACTCTTTTCCTTATCTGAAAGTACTAAGTTCCACGCTTGGCCTTTAACCTTTTAGTTTTAATCCTTAATTTTCTTGTCGCTATTTTCTTTTGTACTGCTTACATTAGAAAAATGTATAGTATGATTTTAAATCTCTAACTACCATTCCACTTCTATACTCATTTATGATAGAGCCAGGAGTTAACACAACATGATCCAATACACTCCATAGCATGATAATGTTCTAATGAAATATAAGAGTTCTAAATCTTGGATAAAAAAGTTATAAGGTGCATTGGAAGTTCAAAGTAAAAAAGTGAGTAAAGCTATAATGTGAAAATATTAAATAAATCTCATGGGCTACTATCACATTAAAAATATCATTATAAAAAGATTGATGATAAAAAAGTAAAAAAATTATAATAATAGGAAGCCAATAATGAGAATGTTTAAGAAATCTGTATTTGTATGCAACTAACATTACAGCACAGCTTCAAATATTTTAAAAAAATTAACCAAAGTGGGAAACAAATTAGACAAATATGCAGTATAACAGAACAAGAATGCAAAATAAGTCAAGACATGTATACTTTAGTGACATAAATAATATCTTCATCAAATTGATTTATCTCCAATATTTCATGTTACTAAATTACTCTCAAAGTTAAATTATTGAAAGGGTTGCCCCTGGATTTAGGAAGATGAGAATGCTCCATATCACCATCTCAATTTCATATTGTTTTGTAGGTTTAACAAGTATGAAAGACAATATGGAAAACAAAATTTATAAATTGAAAGTGGAAAAATGAACTTTAATTATTCATGAATGGCATTGCCTCTTTATAATCAAACATGTATTAGCTATTAGAATAAATATGTCATTTTTAGCTTTCAAAATACATTTGTTATATATTAATATAAAATAAATGTTATTCATTCTTGGAAAGAATATAATTAAAATATTTATGTTTTTTATTTTCCCTTTTCTTCCATTTTGGACTTGCAATTGCACTCATCTCAGGTGAACTGATACCATCCTAAAGGTGCCTGTGGTGCCATTTTTCATCTTTTTGTTCCTCAGGTTGTTTTTTTGTCTCTGTCTTCAGTCTATTGACCTGACCACATGTCCAATTAAGCTGATCCAGTGCACGCATCATATCAAACAATACATCTTTCCAATTTTAATATGTATCTTTTTTATGTAATATTTATTTTAGTTCTTAGTTTCCACAATTATTCATTCATTGTGTTCATCCTGACCTTTCCAATTTAAAATATATTTATAGCAGCAGGTTTTTAAAAAATTGACACATATTTGCATGCATAATTGTACATACTTATGGGATACAGTGTGATATTTTGATGTATGTATAATATAAATAAATATGAGACAACATAGCCATTATTTCAAACATTTTTCTTTGTATTGGCCATGTTCAAAATAACCTAGCTATTGGAAAATATGCAACCAACTATTGTTTAATATAATTACAGTACTATAGGGCACTGGAACTTATTTATTCTACCCAGATGTAAATTTGTATCCTTTGACTAACCTCTCCCTATCCCCCACAACCTTCCCAGCCTCTAACGGTCGCTATTCTATACTCTACTTATATAAGTTTTAACCTGTCTATCTGTTAATTCTCTTTAATCATCTGAGGATAAGTCCTTTCCGATTGACAAGCTCATATTTCCCTGCCTCCTCTCACATCCAGTATTTCAATTGTGTAGGAAATTTGGGATGATATATTGTTAGAAGTCTGAATTTTGTTGCTTTGTTGACTGTGTCTAGAGTAACTTTTCTACTAAGACAGTGTTTCTCAGCCTCAACATTAGATTTGGTCTGGAAGATTTATACAAATATAAATACCTTCCTTTTACCTAGCATCATTTTAGATCCTAGAGTGGTATGCATATTATAAAAGTACACAAGCAAAGGGAGTAAGAGAAATAAATTAATTTCTTGAGTTTTTTGTTCTTCAGAGTTTCATGAAATGAGACATCTCTAGAATACATTAGAATAGAATTTCGATTCATTCTTAACAAAACATGTTGCCTGTCTACAGTGGATAAAGGAAGGAGGAATGCACATTTTTTGATTTGTTACTGTCTGCCAGCATACGAAATATCTTCTATATATTAATTCACTTAGTCATAGGTCATAGAAGGCACTTTTACAAGAGATGAACAAGCTTTTGACTGTTCCGTTTAATATATTACATCTTTGCATTTATTTAATCAGAATTATCATATTGTGTAAATAAATGAGGGTTATCATGAAAATTGAATGTTATGTTGTAACTAATTCATTTTGAAATAATTTAACAGCCATTGAGTTTTACACTAATTGCTTTATGAGATTAATGAATTTACATAGTTATTTGAGTCTCATTACTTGGCAGAGTATAGGAAAATGAAGCTAATAAACTTTTGCAAGAACTTCACTTGGCATGAAGCAAATGGCAAATAAAATTCTGCTTTAAAATGATAGCACTTTTACTTTATAAAGAAGAGCTGCTCATAAAATTCATTTCTCTTGTTTTAGCACTGTAAGGAAGATACAGATTGGCCTGAAATAAAGTCCTATATGGAAAGTATTTACTTATGTAAATATAAATTATCAATATTAATGTGGGAAATATTCCAAATATGTGATAGCAAGCTCCAGGCAGAGGAAACAAATATGTAGCATGTTAGGCAAAAAGGAACACTGGCTATTTGAGAAGAAAAATAGGACACTGTGGTGTAAGCATAATGTAAAAAGGGAAAAATTGTAGTTTTTCCTGAATATCAAGTGGACAAATTGGGTGGTTTTTTTCCCCCACACTAAACAATTTGGATATTCTCCTGATGAAAATAACCAGCAATGAGCACTTTCAGCAAGAGTGTAATATAATTTATGGTTGTAAAAGGGTTATCTAGGTAATTTTGAGACAATGAATTTAAAGAAGGACTACAGTGGACATAAAGAAATTACCTATGTTGGTTATAATATTCCTGAGTATTTATTATTATTATTATACTTTAAGTTCTAGGGTACAGGTGCAGAATGTACAGGTTTGTTACATAGGTATACATGTGCCATGGTGGCTTGCTGTATCCATCAACCCCTCATCATTTCATATTTCTCCTAATGCTATCCCTCCTCTAGGCCCCCTCCCCCCAGCAGGCCCTGGTATGTAATGCTTCCCTCCCTGTGTTCATATTTTCTCATTGTTCAGCTCCCACTTATGAGTGAGAACATGTGGTATTCGGTTTTCTGTTCTTGTGTTAGTTGCTGAGAATGATGATTTCCAGCTTCATCCATGTCCCTGCAAAGGACATGAACTCATCCTTTTTAATGACTGCATAGTATTCTGTGGTGTCTATGTGGCACATTTTCATTATTCAGTCTATCATTGATGGGTATTTGGGTAGTTCCAAGTCTTTGCTATTGTGAACAGTGGCACAATAAACATACATGTGCATGTATCTTTATAGTAAAGTGATTTATAATCCTTTGTGTATATACCCAGTAATGGGATTTCTGGGTCAAATGATATTTCTATTTCTAGATCCTTGAGGAATCACCACACTGTCTTCCACAGTGGTTGAACTAATTTACACTCCCATCAACAGTGTAAAAGTGTTCCTATTTTTCCACATCCTCTCCAGGATCTGTTGTTTCCTGACTTTTTAATGATCACCATTCTAACTGGCATGAGACGGTATCTCAATGTGGTTTTGATTTGCATTTCTTTAATAACCAGTGATGATGAGCTGTTTTTCCATATGCCTGTTGGCTGCATAAATGTCTTCTTTTCAGAAGTGTCTGTTCATATTCTTCACCCACTTTTTGGGGTTGTTTGTTTTTTCTGGTAAATTTGTTTAAGTTCTTTGTAGATACTGGATACTAGCCCTTTGTCAGATGGATAGATTGCAAAATTTTTCTCCCATTCTGTAGGTTGCCCATTCACTCTGATGATAGTTTCTTGAGCTGTGCAGAAGCTCTTTAGTTTAATTAGATCCCATTTGTCAATTTTGGCTTTTGTTGCCATTACTTTTGGTGTTTTAGTCATGAAGTTTTTGCCCATGCCTAGGTCCTGAATGGTTTTGCCTAGGTTTTCTTCTAGGGTTTTTATGGTTTTAGGTCTTATGTTTAAGTATTTAATCCATTTTGAGTTAATTTTTGTACAAGGTGTAAGGAAGGGGTCCAGTTTCGGCTTTCTGCACACTGCTAGCCACTTTTCCCAACACCATTTATTAAATAGAAAATCCTTTCCACATTGCTTGTTTTTATCAGGTTTGTCAAAGATCAGATAGTTGCACGTGTGTGGTGTTATTTATGACGCCTCTGTTATGTTCCAATTGTCTATGTTTCTTTTTGGTACCAGTACCATGCTGATTTGTTACTATAGCCTTGTAGTATAGTTTTAAGTCAGGTAGCAGGATGCCTCCAACTTTGTTCTTTTTTGCTTAGGATTGTCTTGGCTATGTGGGCTCATTTTTTGTTCCATATGAAATTTAAATTATTTTTTTTTTCCAATTCTGAAAAGAAAGTCAATGGTAGCTTGATGGGGATAGCATTGAATCTATAAATTACTTTGGGCAGTATGGCCATTTTAACGACATTGATTTTTCCTATCCATGAACATGGAATATTTTTCCATTTGTTTGTGGCCTTTTTTCAGCACTGGTTTATAATTCTCTTTGAAGAAGTCCTTCGCATCCCTTATAAGTTGTGTTCCTAGGTATTTTATTATCATTGTAGCAATTGTGAGTGGGAGTTCACTCATTATTTGACTCTCTGTTTGTCTGTTATTGGTGTATAGAAATGCTTATGATTTTTGTATGTTGATTTTGTATCCTGAGACTTTCCTGAGGTTTCTCATCAGCTTAAGGAGATTGAGGCTAGTCGATGGGGTTTTCTAACTATACAATCATGTTGTCTGCAAACAGAGACAATTTGACTTCCTCTTTTCCTATCCAAATACTCTTTATTTCTTTCTCTTGCCTGATTGCCCTGGCCAAAACTTCCAATACTATGTTCAGTAAGAGTGGTGAGAGAGGACATCCTTACATTGTGCTGGTTTTCAAAGGGAATGCTTTCAGCTTTTGCACATTCAATATAAATTATCAATACAGTATCATCTTAGTGGCACAAAACAATGTGCATTTTATTATGCCCATGAAATCCAGGGGTCACTGAGGAAGAAATGAATTGTTCAGGGCTTAAATCATTGTGACTAGAGGATTCACTTTAAACATAGGTCTTTCAATTATGTATCCTCCATCTGGGCTGGAAAGACTGAAAAACTGGTTCATCTGGGACTCTAGACTGAAAGAAACATGTAGCCAATCCATTAGGCTGGATGTCACACAACATGCTTTCTGAATTTTAAAATGGCATATCCAGCGAAGGAGTCTCAGCATAGTGAGAATATCAAGACAACCAGGTGAAAGCTACATGTCATTTGTGAGACAGCCACAGAAGTCATTGAGAAACTGTCCTCCATGACCCATTGTTTAAAGCAATCAGAAGCCAACTCAGATTCAATGATCTGGGGTCAAGAACTCACAGTATCAAATATAATAAATCTATCTATGATCTGCATATTTGAAATACTTGAAAGCTAAATGCTATAGTTCTGTTTTTTTTTTCAGAGGAGGGAAACTGTACTTAGAGACTTTTATAGGACTTGTATAAGTCTATTAGACAAGTAAAGTTAACATCTTCATTTGAAATTCTGATATATTCAGCTCCAAAATCTATTTTCTTTCAGGAAAATCAGGTTCAGAGAGGTGAAATAATTGTCAGAAATTGTACAGATAGCATTACAACCCACTCACTACATGATATAGACACCTTATTCATGTGAAAACAAAGCAAATATACCTGTAAGATGCAGAGTAATTTTCAATTTCTGAGCTATAATGTACCACAATCATTTCTTACATATGCATCTTGTATAAATTGTTCCGACAGCACTCTCAGACCAAGACTAATCCTATTTTTTTTATTATTTGAATTAAATTACAACGGACACTGCCACTAATGACCGGATGCAGCAAGTCTGTTATCATCGTCTTGAGGATCTTCTCTCCTTTACACAATTGATAAAACATGGATTCAAAATGGTTCAGAATTATAGCTTTATTTTGACTCCCAAGTGGTAGCACTGCCTAGGGCTTCTCACTGCTGCATACCTGCTACTACTATTTTCATCCACATGAACCTACTATATCAAACACTCATCCTGGAACGTGTCTCTAGAAATACCACTATCTGCTCATTTAATTGTAGCTCTGCATGAAAACTTGAAGAATTTTTCAGGTTATTTTCTCAGATTTCAATTTCTATATTTTCTATTTTTTAACTATTGTATTCAGCAATCAAATATTGATATGAATATACTTAAACTTGAATTGAATGATAATTTGGCACAATGGAAGTTCATCCTGGGCTTTAGTGGCAGGGAAGGAGTAATTGAGTTTAGATTATAATTTAAAGATAGTATTATTTTGCCATAGTTGAATTATTTCTGATGCATTGCAAAATAAATAAATCAAGGGATCTCCGACTTTTATTGGAGTTACTGTATAAATGGTGGTACCTTCATCTAAGACTGGAAAGTGGGAAGAGCTGCTGAAGAAGAATCAAGACCTTATCTTTTTGGACTTGTAATAATTGAGTCCCTAATGGAAAATCTAAATGAGATATTATGCAGGCAGTGAGATTTAAGACGAGGGATACTGACTGAATTATGAAATTAGTCAACATAGTCAGGATAAACCAATTATGTCATGTGTGTACATTTGTGAAATAATTAAGGAAACAGGAATTTTTAGTGCAAATTTATCCAGTCTTCCACTATTATCTTTGTATGTACGTGTATGTGTGTGTATATAAAAAAAGCTAAATATATCATTTTTAACAATACTTATATTCACTTTATACCACACTTCTAATAAAATCAACACAAAGAGTGCATATAATGGACTTGTTTTTTAATTATTTTTTTTTCGGGGGGGGATGGGGGAAACAAGTCTGACTCTGTTGCCCAGTCTGGAGTTCAGGAGCGTGATTTTGGCTTACTGCAGCCTCTGCCTTCCAGGCTCAAGCCATCCTCCCACCTCAGCCTCCTAAATAGCTGGGATTCATGTACCACCGCATGCCTATCTGGCTAATTTCTGTATTTCTTGTAGAAACTGTTTTTCTCCATGTTGCCCAGGCTGGTCTGGAACTCATGAGCTCAAGCAATACACCCGCCTTGGCCTCTCAAAGTGCTGGGATTACAGGCATGAGCCACTGCACCAGCCCTATTTTTAAAAGTATTTTTTTTCTGTACTGTAGGTTCTGGGGTACATGTGCAGACCATGTGGTATGCAGGATTGTTGCATAGGTACATACATGGCAATGAGGTTTGTTGCCTCCATCTCCCTGTCATCTATATCTGACATTTTTCCCCATGTTATCTCTCCCCAACATCCCCACACCCCCGCTGTCCCTCTCCTGGCCCTTCCAACAGACCCCAGTGTGTGATGCTCCCCTCCCTGTGTCCATGTGTTCTCATTGTTCAACACCGGCCTATGAGTGAGAACATACGGTGTTTGAGTTTCTGTTCATGTGTCAGTTTACTGGACCTAGAAAAGTATTTCTTAAGAAAAATAAGAAGCCAACAAATTTTCACTAAAATTGTATAATGACTTCCAAATGGAGAAAATTGAAAGGAGCCTATTAATAATTAAGTATATTTTAATAATGAGATGAAATATAATTTCATTTGATTTAATAGTATACTTATTTAAAATATGAATTCAAATATTTTACACTTTTATAAAACCCTCAAATTAAGTTACAAAAGTTGAATATCAGTCAAATATCTGTGCTAACATTGTCTGATTGTTAAATTTGAAAAATATAAGGCTGACCTCTTTGTAGTTATAAATTGCATAGAGTAAATGCAATCTTTATCTTTTTGGGTTTTCATTACTTCATTGTATATTATGTGATTATTTAACATGGATATTATATTATTTTAACATTATTTTCATTTCAATAATTTAAACTCAATGATAAGAAATGTGTTTTGTAATTTTCCAAATAAGTCAATAAACTGATATAAATGCTTTCCCACTGTTATTAATAGTAATTGGTTTCTATTGTAAAAACTATTTTGCTATTTTGGCATATTTATGTTAGAGCAAAATATTAAGATGGAAATTGATGTGACTATTAATAATGTTGCTAATTTTATACTTGCTTTCTTTTTTCCTTCACCTACTTCATTCCCTGCCATATATGATTGTTTTGAATTGTTTGCTCAAGTTTTGTGATTACTTTTTCTTTAAAATTGATTTATTATATTTAAACTGATTTAATTACACAAAAACATTGTTTTTAAAAGTCATAAAATTTATTTGGTAATATGTAGGTTTATCCCAAAGCAGCACAATGTACCTTATACAATTACTTTATTGGCTACAAAGGTGAAGTGCTCTCATGAGTCAGTCAAGTTCAGAACCACCTGAATGGAATTAACTGGACATGTGACTGGTTCCCAAACTCATTCATCTCTTCCCAACTTGCACTAAAGGAGGGTACAAAACAAGCTGTGATGCATTCTTTACATCTGTGTAGCAGACCATGAAACTTATTCTATTTCCTAAACTCTTTTATTTTTAATCAATTATTATGAATATTTTTTCTTTTACTAAGAACGTGAGAATTTTTGTGAAAAAATAAAAATAATTAGATTTGGTACTTCTCTTGGCTCTCACCTTCTATTTGGAGCATTTGAAAAACTAAAAACGATATTTCTCAGACTTTCTTGCAATTATAATTAGGGATGCAAACTGGATATACAGGGTAAAAGGTGAAAAATTATGCTTGTAATCTAAATCTAGTTAACACTTATCTTAACAAATAAAGTTTCATTGAAATACAGGCATTGCCACTTATTTACATATTGTCTGACTGCTTTTGCAGTATACCAGCAGAAGTATGAGCCAGGGTGTATGAACCCCCTAAAAAACTGTCTACCTTTGTCCATCTACAAAAAAAAAAAAAAATTGTTGACCCTTGAGCCAAGGGCGAATTTTGTGAAGCAAAAGTCCGGGGAAGATCTTTCTGGTGCTATGACGATTGGCAAGCAGATTCACATAGATGTGAGTACCTGCAGTGGCTGGCGTCTATGGTCCAGTTTCTAAACACTACTTTCATGAATGTTTAATTGTTTTGAAAGAAACAACAATGGCATCCACGTCATTGGATTGCAGATAATTTGAAATTAACAGTCCCGTGACTTCTCTCAATTCTTATGCCTTCAGTCCTTCCAATAAATTTTTAAGCATTTATTTTCTTGTATAAAATATATTTTTGCTTGAAATGTTTGGAGTGGCTTCTGTATAAAATATATTTTTGCTTGAAATGTTTGGAGTGGCTTCTGTTTGGGGCCCTAAAGACTACCTGGTGCAAGCACCGTCTATTTGTTGTTAGGTAGTTATTTAAGACATGAAATAATACAGGTTTAATTTTGAACCATAATTAACTAGGGGAAAAAAGACTACTCTGAAAATTTTATGTGTGATTAGGAGTATTACGCCATAGCAAATTGCTTGAAACTACAATTTCCAGAGTTTTTCCTTTTATCATCTGTCATTTAAGATGTTTGATAAATTGTTTTATACTCCCAAGATGAATTTTCTCAGTATACATAATGACTACCATAAAAATACCTTCGGTGATTTTTTTTTTAAACTTCCAAATATATTTAAATCACAAATACAGAGCTGGGAAAATATTGTCCTTTCTCAGTACAACTTAATGTTTCTATAGAAACAGAAATGTAAAATTTCCAGGCTAAGCATTTCTATTATTGTGACATTCAGATCCTAAATACAAAGTGAGGAACCCATTTTACTCTGTAACTAGGGGTCCAGCAGTAAACCCATGGTACACTCTGCAGAAGAAAGGAACTGATTTCATTGATTGAAACAATGATTAATTAATCCTTAGGAAAACCATCTAAAGAATAATTTAGTGCATGCTATATTCACAATAGTGGGACCTTTGTAAAAACAGACCTGAAAAGGCAAAGACGGGGTAGTAAACAAATCCCAAAGAAGTATGCAGAGCGACACGTGAGAAGGTTTGTGGCCTTCGGTGGAGAAATCCAGCCTGCACCTGGTGAACTGACAGGAGGGAGCTGATAGAACCACCACTTCAAACTCACTCTCCTCTCATGCTCAGAATCTCCTGCTGGTGATCTCTAATTTACTTATCCAAATGGAATGTGAAGGGACAGTGAGCTGGAGATCACCTTGCAGGGCAGAGAGAGCACTAGTGAAGGGTGGAGTGTAACAAAAGTACACGTGGGTGATATTCGGTGCACTCTATCTACTAGCTATTTCTGCTGTAGCAAATTACCACAAACTCAGTGACATAAAACAACACAGATTTGTTACCTTAGAGTTCTGAAGGTCAGAAGTCTGAAATGGCTTTCGCTGTACTAAAGATCTCAGTCTGTCTGATTCCTTCTAAAATCTCTAGGGGAAAGTCTGTCTTCTTGCCTTTTCTAGTTTCTAGAGTATACCTCCATTCGCTGGCTGTGGCCCATCCTCCGTCTTCATGATGGCAGCATAGCGTCTTCAAAACTCTCCCCTGGTCTTACCTTTGCTTCCATCATCTCATCTCCTTCTCTGGCTCTGATTCTTCTGTCTCCTTCTTTCCCTTATAAAGGTTCTTGTGATTTCATGGGTCTATCTGAATAATCGAATAATTGCGTCTGAAGAACCTTGGTTTAATCACTTCTGCAAAGCACCTTGTGATACAGAGTGACGTATTTACAGATTCTAGGAATTAAGACTTTTAAGACTTGTATATCCTTGGCGGGGTTATTACTCTGAATACTGCACTATGTTTGAAAGTATAGACTCATGCTTCTATAATTGGCAACATGTTTTAGAGGAAAAATAATGTACTATTGAGTCAAAGATTTGACATAAGCCAGAAAAGTTATAACACATTAATTGAGAAAAGTTGCCATACATTAAACCAGCACACAAAAATTAGTTGCATTTTCATATTCTAACAAGAGAAAATATAAAAGGAAAATTGAAACAATTCTATTTATAATAGTATCAAAAAGAATGAAATACTTAACCAAGGAGGCACAGAGATTTGTATATTGTGTAACATCTTGCTGTAAGGAACTAAAGAAGACACAGATAAATAGAAAGACATCTCATGCTCAAGAATTGGAATAGTTAATATTTTTAAGACATCAGTACTACCCAAAGATGGTCTACAGGTTTGATGAAATCACTGTCAAAATCTCAGTGGCACCTTTTGCCAAAGCAGAAATATATATTCTAAAATTCATATAGAATCTTAAAGATTCTAAAATAGCTAAAAAGGTCTTGAATAAAATGGATATCACACTTACCAATTTCAAAACTTCGTGAAAACATCAAAATTTATTAAACAATGATAGAATCAATGAATTTATGTTTTCTACAAAGCTACCATAATAAAAATAGTGTGATATTGGCATAAAAACAGACATATGCAGCCATCAAATATAACAGTGAACCCAAAAATAATCCTTCACATATGTGGTCAAATCATATTTAATGAAAAAGTCAAAACCATTCAATGGGGGAAAAGAGAATCTTTTCAACCAATGGTGTTGGGAAAATTGGACATCCACATGCAAAAAATTTGAAATGGAATCCTTACCTTACAACATATACAAAATTTAACATTAAGTAGGTAAAAGACCTGAATGTAAGAGCTAAAACGTAAACACCCCTGGAAGTAAGCGCAGGGAAACACCTCTTATGACCTGAGTAAATTTCTTCCACCAAATTTGATTTATTGTTCAAATTAATTTGGAATAATTGAGTAATAAGACAATATTTTGACTAGAAACTACACATTGTAAAATACATTTAATATAACTATATAATTGATGGTCTATTTAATTAAGGTTCTTTTTTTGTGTGTGTTTGAAACGGAGTCTCGCTCTACCGCCAGGCTGGAGTGCAGGGGCGCGATCCCAGCTCGCTGCATCTTCCGTTTTCCGGTTTCAGGCAATTCTCCTGCCTCAGCCTCCCGAGTAGCTGGGACTGCAGGTGCGCACCACCACGCCCGGCTAATTTTTTTTTGTTATTTTTAGTAGAGTCAAGGTTTCACCATGTTGGCCAGGATGGTCTCGATCTTTTGACCCCATGATCCGCCCACTTCGGCATCCCAAAGGGCTGAGATTACAGACGTGAGCCAACACATCTGGCCAATTAAGGTATTTTCTAAAAGTCTTACCTATGATTATCTGTTAATTTGTATTATAAACAAAAAATAAGGCTAATGAATTATTTATTGTTTAAAGCATTTAAAAACTAATGGACCCTTCAAAAATGTATTTTTAATTTAAAATAATATTTTCTATAAGTACTTTTCCTGTAAACATGTACTGAGTTATTTACTTCCGACATAACTGTATACTTTGATTCTTTTGCTCAGGCAGGGTGCATCACTTTTGTGCAGTAATAGGCTCTAAATTATTGATTTATCCCATAAGAATTTATATAAGAAAATAATGTCAACACACACTAGAAAATGCATCTAGCACTTAGATTGAAGTGGTAAGTAATAAACTGCAAGAATGAATCTTCAATACTGACAATACAAAAGATTCTGCAAAGCTTTGCTACATTCACCTATTTTGAAATATGTTTAGCTAAAATGTGTGTAGTGTAGCTGACAGTAGCTTTATTGTGCCCACAGCACACACACACACACACACACACACACACACACACACACAATACTGTAATAGCACTTGTGCTATTTTATGGTTTCATTTTTCTGGACATAGTGCCTCATCTGTGTCAGCATTCAAGTGAATAGTCTATAAGATCATTTAATGAAATTATACCTACTGGTCCAATAAAATTTCATATTGTTGTGTTTCTCATCATGAAAGTAAAATATTATCGAATGTGTCTCTGAAATGTTGCCCTCTCTTCTTCCCTTGCACACTCTTGTTTTGTATAATGACAATAAGATCTGCAAAGGTTTTTCTATTCTTCAAATTTTTTAGGAATTGCACAGAATAATAATTATTATTATTCAAATTAGAATAATAATAATAGAATAATAATCCATTCAAATTCATTTATTTAAGTAAAAAGATATGAAGCCAGTTGACAGTTGGTTCTATTTTCTCCATTCCTTCCTTTCCTGCTTTGGATAAGTTTCTTATTTTCCTTCATTGAACAGTTTTAGTTGTGATTAATTTCTATCCAAAAATGCATTCTCATATCTCCTTTTTTATTTTTAGATTATGTGTAGCCACCGGAATTCTTGTTGTTATTCTCATTTGAAATAGAAAGCACACTACATTTGAATATTGTTTTTCTAGTCATACCTAGTGATAAAAGCCGAAACAGGTTATAAATAACTCCACCATTCCTTATTATGTGATGTGAACGTTAATAATAACTGCAAAGCCATAATTAGAAGGACTATACAAAATATTTTGTAGACAATGTCAAACACACAGGAAAAAAAAAGTATTTAAAATTTTACCTAAACATGGCTTGAAATTTGGCATTGGATGATACCAGCAAATATGGGGCAGCAGAATATTGATTTGTGTTGGATTCCCTGATTTTTTTTTTGAGTTTTTTATGGCATAGACTCACTTTTATTGTTATTCATTGACATTAGACTTTATGGAGGTAACAGCTAAAGAAGTTACAGGGAAGGGAAGTAGAAGGCAGTGGATCCTGGAAATAATAACTCTACTCACTTCTAAGATTAGCTTGGTTGCTCTCCTGACTCCAGACCTGGCTCTTTCACTACCAAGAAGTAAAGTTTCTGCACGTTGGTTTTCAGAAAAAAGATAAAGAAAAAGAAACAAAGCCATATAATCAAGTGATGTCATGTAGCACAAATCAATTCTTCCCATCATCTTTCTTTTCTTCCTCTAAGGTATAATACTTAATTTCATTTTTATTACCAGATATGTTTTCCCAATCTTCCTTAATAACTCTTAATTCATTTCTTTTTATTAATATGTAATTATTACCTCTTGAATTGATCCATGGATAAAAACTTCCCTCAGAATACAGTGTATTGAGTCACTTTGAAATTACTCAAAGATCTTTCTGAACAAGGACTGATGCTGCCAGATTGCCTATGCGCAAGGTTATCAGACTTCCATTTAAAAGACTCCAGTGGTCACTAAAAATCGCCTTGTGACAGGAACCATATGTGTTTTCTGTCCAGAAGCAAGGATGGAGAGTGCCTGGCTGTTTCTGTAATCTTTTGGCTCTCCATAATATTCAAACCTTCACATCCTCACAACCTTGAACGAGCGGCCTGTGGGAGATTGAATGCCTGGAACTCTGACATGATGAATTATACATTTCAAGGTTGGAAATTGCTCAATGAGTTACTTCAAGAAGCCACATACAAAAACTTGACATCTGTATTGGATTAATATGCCAACCTTGAAACTTTTGTTAAAAGAAATGTTTTAAAGAATTATTTTAAAAAGTCTGTAGAAAACAAAAATAAAAAACAAAAGGAATTTCAAATTCAAAGCATGTAAAGTTACAGAGTAGCACTAATTTGAGGTTACAATATTCATGGGATTCATAAAGCATTTCATTTATCTTCCAAAAGAAAAATGATATGCATTCCATTACTTATTGGCAGCTCCATCTTTCCTGCGTGTGTGTGTGTGTGTGTGTGTGTGTGTGTGTGTGTGTGTGTGTTTGTGTGTGTATACATGCATGTGTGCCTGTTTTTGTTAAATATAATACAAGTGAACAGTTTTACTTTGGTTTTGATTCTTTACATTGAAATGTGAGCAAATAGGCTAATTCTCATGAAAAGGATGGGTTAAACTAAACTAACACCTTTTTCTTTAAAGAATTATATTAAAATATTAATCTTGTAAAAGCATTCATTCACTCAAACATTTACCTTTTTCCGAGTAGCACATGTGTTAGATGTTGTCACAGATATTTTTGTCTTTGTACTTCTAAATATCCCTTGAATTATTAATCAACACAGTAGAAACACAGACACATATTAAGAAACTGAAGTAACTTGACTAGGGTATACAAGCAGTAAGTGGCAGTATTTTCTAATTCCAAGTTTCATGACCATTTTAATTCACATCATAGCTTGATTTAGATTGGCATGTTTTTTTAATCTATGGATATAATTAAAGGCTAAACATTTCTTGACTACCAAGTCAAAGACAAGAAAATGTTCATATAAAAATCAATGGATGGATCTGAGAGAGAGAATTAACTCAATTTTTTTTTATCAATAGAGGTAAAATATAGGACAATGAAATTTAACACTCAATTGTGCTAATTTTTATTTATCTTTAATATTTGGGAGCTGACGGGATACTTGTGACAGTTTTGCTAAGGTAATTATAATGGGTGGTGCATTAGTTCTTACTGATTGACATGCTTTATCCTTGACAGTTCGGAAACTTAAGGACAAAGTCAATCATTGATTAGCTGTCACCTCATATCCTTGCCCTATGTAAGATGGAGTCATGTTTGCATTTCAGATAAGTTGATGCTGGCCAAAGGAAGCATGTAATAAAAGGGCTTTCAACAAATATACTGAATAAAAAAGCATTAATAATGTAGTATATTGATCCATTAATTACACAAAGAAATTTTTTTTTTTTTTTTTTTTTTTTTTTTTTTTTTTTTT